>NC_056732.1:316710293-316822793 GCF_019279795.1 Protopterus annectens | reverse complement strand
TGGCAAGGTAAATTAAAAGTTAAGACATGACACTTGATTCTGAAAAATGTCCATAATGTCATAAAATATGTGGATAACCAATGGAAAAGTATCAGTAAGAAAGAAGAATGAAATAAACCATAATGGTACACCAGTGATTAGTTAAATTGTCTGTGAAAGGGCTATTAGAAGAAGTGCAGTAACAAAGACCAACATGGCTAGTATTAACTATGCAAAAAAAAAAAAAACATTGTATAAATGGATTTTTCTCTAGACAAATTTTGTTAAGGAGAGAATAGGCTAAGTCACATTTGCTGACCTCACTTATTTGTAATAATTTTTGTATTGCAGCATAGATATATATTTGCATCTCATAGATTCACAGGTGTATTTGCATATGCACTTCAGTGTTGACTGCATAATGATTTTACCTACAGACAACACAGTTCAGCAGAGCATTTGCATGTGTTTTACATATAGCAGAAGCCTTGCATTAAAATAAAGGCATGAACTACATTATGTTGCAAAACAGACTGGAGTACTTTGTGCTAACTATCATGACAATGGAATCAGATCTCCTAATTCAATTGTGTTAATTGTGCAGCAAACACAATAGCTCGCCATACTTTTTTTTCTGTGCCTGCATAGCTGTGTCAAATATATCTGGGCTAAATCTAGACTGTTGGGTCGGTGTGTTACAACTATCCCCCAGGATCATGGCAGAGTATGCAAAGGCAGCCATGGCTTTTAAAAATGGATAGATCAGTCTTTATTCATAGGTAGGTACTAGGCTATTGGCCCTAGGGCCTATATAAGCCTAGCCAAACAGTACCCTGGCTTTTGTCACCCAAGAAAGTTATTTTCCTGTGCCCTTGTCAAGCAGAGCCACAGAAGTGATCCCCGGGGTGAATTTCCTATCTGCCATCATCTTCATCCTATTCTTCTGCTGTCACCTTCCTTATTCAGACTGTAACTTAAATACAAATCCTGATGCTGCTCAATACTATATATGTGGAATGAGGAAGACATTTTGAAATATATGAAAGTAACCATGGTCAGTCCAGGGATAAAAGAAAATGGCATTTTATTGCTAGTTTACTTTTCCATTCTTTCACTCTGAGATGGAATTCTGTTCATTTTTCCGCAAGTCACAGGTATCACCTCCCAAACCATATAGCATTCTTGATGTGTCAAATCTTTTAACTCTCAGGACAGAGAAAAACATAATTATCAATAATTAATATTACATTATTATATTAAGGTGTGCTAGAATTGTCACAATTCTTAAACATAAACAGTGCATTTATTTGGTGATATTTTTTTTTATTTTCCAGTTTTATATCCTCTATATAGTGTACCAGCTTAACTCAGAGAGTTTGGTTACTCAGTGTACCATTTTAAATCCGTATATGACAAGATGGAGTTAAAAACTATTATTTGTAGCATGTCAAACCACAGATTCTACTACTGTCAGGACTAGAAGATATAGTCACAAACAGGATGATTCAGCTGATAAGAAGTGGGGGAACTCCCGGCATACCTGCTTCATTCTTTTCTGAGCAAAGCAGCTGTTGTTAATGTCTTGCACATTTACTGCAAAAGCAATCATAGAACTGGAATACAGTAATCAGGATAAGTAAGACAGCTTGTGTTTTTATGCAGGGAGATGTCTAAGTATGTAATGCAATTTATCTTTCTGAACTATAAGCAAACTATATCCAAAGATATGTTATCATCTAAAAGTAGATTGCCTGGATCATTCTTTTTACTAGACTTTCTGCCCAAGACTTCTGATGATATGATTAGTTACATGCATGATTTACTGTAGAAAACTGATCACATCTACTTCAGTTCTGATGACTGTACACAGCTGAAATAAACGTTTTTGACATATTGTTTTCATAATGTGAGTGCAGCAGTAATGCTTTTAACTTACCTTTCAAATGAATGTAAAAAGTAAATAACTGTGTAGTATTGAATAACTAATATAATTCAGACATTTAGCATTTCTCATCTTCCATGACTGAATTTTAATGTGCTGAAGCTTATACATTTTTGTACCAGTAAAGCAGACTGTTAATATTGTTAGTATCAAATATGAGAAGAAAGAGAGGTTGTGGTGAATGAATTCTCTAAACTAAAATGCCAAATTCTATGAACATCTTGTGTTTTTCTAATACTAAGAGAGTTCAGATTCAAAACTATCTTGCATTTTCCCTCCAACCTCTGCATCATAATCCAAACCTTAAAATCAATAATGTAATGATTGACCTTACTAAATTCCCTCTTATCAAGGATCTCAATGTATGGGACATTCTCAAATATAGGTCTAAAACTATGCCCGAGTTACGGTTAATCTTAGGAACTAATAAGAAATACACAGTTATTCTTCGACAACTAAGAGGAATTATACTGGCACAACCTTTCAACCTTTCTCCCAATACTCAGGAAATAAACAAACTAGTTGAAGTTATTTCTGCAATCTCGAGCACTAAAAAAACAATATCATCCTCTTACAAGCTATTGATTAACATGATTTACGATTCAAATTGTCTCTTCTCCAACTACTGGAATACCGTTGGACCTACCATTACAGAGGATCAAAAACTCTCAGCTATAAAATCTACTTTAGAGCTCTCCCTTTTCAAGAAGCTCCTATATACACAACTGATGCTAAACAATAACGCTTATTATACTCCTGTAATTCTTAATAAATTTAACACCAACTCATCTTCCTCTTGCACCTGTTGTTCTTATCCGAGAGTGGACTTGCTACACATTATATGGTATTGTAAGCATTCTTACAAACTCTGGTGTTCTCTGAAAGTTAAGCCTGGAAAAATGGGTTATTACACTTCCACTCTCGTGGGAAACAGCCATTCTCCACATTCCTACATCCAAAGTATCTAAAGTGCAACTCCACATTTTAATTATTCTCTGTTCACTTATTAAGCTATACATCACTAACAACTGGTTGGATCGCACCAAACTTAGTTGGGGAAAATTCAAAGAAATGGCTTACAAACACATTTCAGCTCATAAATTCATTATAAAGGGTCCTAAAAAAAGAGTTTATTTTAGTAAATTATGGAAGAAACTTTTAGATTTAGTTCTTAGTGAATAACCCCCCATTAGTACATTTAGTGCAACATATATTCTTATCCATGTTAACTTATGGAGAACCACTGTTAATTCTATTAATATTATTTCCTTTTTCTTTGTTTTTATTACTTCATGCATTATTAATGTAGTGGAAGTGTAGCACATTATGTTGTAAATAGTGTATATAATAGTTTGTTTGGTTAAACCGCTGACAATGCATTCCTTATGTTTTATCCTCTCTCACTTATATCAATGTTAAATTGTTTGGGTACTTATTATATTCTGTAACTATTCAATGCTTCATTTTAATGTTCATTACTACAATGTTTTTCATTCTTGCTGTATGCATTGTTTCATATTATGGAAAATAAAAGAATTATTGGAGAAAAAAAAAAAAAAAAAAAAAAAAAAAAACTATCTTGCATTTTCCAGAGAAATGGAAAATCAGTATCCCTGATCAATGCAAATAAGACTCTTTGCCTACTTCCATTCATAAGCCTCCTATTGGGTACACCCATAGCCACGCCCTTTTTGCTTTCTAAAGATATACAACAGGAGTATTCTTTCTCACCTGCTTTATTGTTGTTGTCCACTGAACCGCTGACTTAACTTATCAGGACAAACAATGCATTAAAGCGAAGGGAATTTATGACCGTTGAGAACAAAATACTACTTTTTGCCAATACTTATACAATACTAACAAAAGAGATGGTCGTAGATAATAATACAATGCATGGCATTCTTAATAGATTTCATATCCCATCTGATTTAAATTCAATAAAAAGAAGACTAAAATATTACTAATTAACCAGATGGCTAAACAATTTTTGAAAAACAGTTTTCAGTTTAATTTAACCATTGCAGCTGTTTCCCTAAATCCTTATGTCTGAAACATCACCTCTCCCTTTCTGTTAATCTGGACCTAAACTTCAATACATTGAGTAATGATGTATTTGCTGCAGTATGCTCCATAAAAAAATCCATCTTTCCTTTCATGGCTGCTACATTTATTCATAACCTGAAATGTTCTATCTGGTAAGGCATTTTTCCAAACTGTATGCATATAAATGGGTACAAATAATTCAAGTATGCATTAAAAAGCTTGTGTAGGATAGAAGAAAGAAAAACATTTCCAAGATAGTGCAACTAATTCTAAGAAAGAATATTGGAGCTGGGTTAGTGGATTTGAGGCTTGCATAGATCAGTCTTCATTTAACTTAGGGCATTAACATCGGATAAGAACCGTCCATCTTTTTCTTTATTACATACCAGAAGGTTAAGTAGCGCCCCACATTTATTAAAGAGCATGTTATTTAGGACTTCACTGTCCACTACATGGACACTGTGGAACTGTATTGCTAATATAGAAATGGCTTTAAAGCAATTCAAAAACCCATACTGGGTAGAGTACATAGCAGGGTTTGATCTTTCTATGTGGGTTCATCTAGACTTAAAAATAAACAAGTCTCCTTGTGGTCCCCGTGAATAGAAAATATATCTATCCCAATTTACACAGGTCATAAATCATAAAAGTTCATTTTATTTCATTGTACTTTCAACATTTACAAAATGTATATTAATTACATATGCATGATCAGTGTGGAGCATTTTAAGTCATGCAATATTATCATCTATCTTAAAAGACTATATGTTAACCCTCTCTTATAGTTTTCTGAGCAAGCAGACATAAACTTAATCTTGCAGGTGATGCAGTGTCCCCAGGCGTATAATTTGTATGCTGTCATTATTATACTTTTAAGTAAACTGAGGTGTTTTCAAACAAAAGTGTATAAAAGTACCCTGACTGGTGTCAATTCAGATATGTCTCTCCTGTGTCTACAAAGTATTACATGGTATTTAAATCAAATAAAAATGTTTGGAATATCAACTAAAATTTGTTTATGGACTATAACTTTCTCTTCACTGCAGCTGATAGCAGGCATATACACCACAGTGCTAATGTGTTGAAGGTAGTAATTATGTAGCTAATAACTATGTACACTTTTGTGAAAGCCAGTTATGGTTTGTATGGTACTAGATATAATCAGCTAGTAAACCCTGAAGTTTGAGTTCTATAGTGTAGGCCTTAAACTCCATATACCATGTAGTAAATGAATATGATTTTCACAAATTGCAGCAATGACTGGGTTAAATATAGTTTCTCAGTGGAAAAACCTCCAGACAGTTTAAATCCAACAAACAGAGTTATTTCTTCTAACATCTGTAGCATTACTCACTACAGACATCGAGTGATGTGCACTTGCACAGAAGTTTTCAGTTGCTTAGTGTTATTTCATGCAAAGCAAAACCCTTGAAGTGTCTACATTCTGTGATTGTTCCTATGTGAGGACAGATAACAATGGGATACTTGTATCAGTGGACTACATTGCTGCATGGTCAACTACTGCAAAACATTCAGGCAATATTATGTTAGCTTTCAGTATTCAGTCAATATCAGAAGCTCATTAAAGCAACTCATGCTTTAATTCTACTTGAAATCTTCACATTGTAAGTCACATTATATCATAAGACATACATTGCATTCAGAGATACTATTATGCTTCTTTTTTTCAGGGTATTTATTGCACTGTTATTCCAATTACACTGTTTATGCATTTGTGTGCTATTTATTGTATGTAGCTTGTTATAAAATAAAACTAGTATGTTATACATTTATATACAATCACACATGGAGTGAATGACTTGAGACCGACCTCCCTGAACTACATGAAAAGAGACATGGAAGAGCTCTCAGATCATGTGACCCAGGCAGGTATGACCCTAGCCCTGAGTAGCATCCTGCCTTCGCCCAGAATGATACCACAGTGTAAGGACAAAATGATTGACTTCAACAATTGACTAAGCTTCTGGTGTCATTCAAAGGAGATCCAGTATCTGTCTGCCTGGGACAACATGATCGACAGACCACGATGCTTTGCCAGAGATGGTCTGCACCTGTTGCCCCTGGGATTCAGGTTACTGACTAAGGCTCTTGCCTCCCCTATAGTGCCTTTTTTAGGCAAAGTTCATAGGACAAAAACCACCACCATAACAGGTACAAGCATGCAGACTCTGAAGGTAATGCTACTCAATGCTAGAAGTCTAAACCTCAAAATGCACTCTCTTGAGGCACTCCTAAAAATGGAGAACATCGATATCTGTGCAGTAACTGAAACCTGGTTCAAGGCAACCCTGCAATACCAGGCTACAACTCTTACGACACTTTTAAGCCACCAAACCAGGAACGAAACACTAAAGATGGAGGAGTGTCCATATTCACCAAGGATATTCACAACACCAGGCTAGTTGCCCAACACAATGCATCTGAAATTCTCCAGGTGCAACTAACACTAGGTAAGACTGCAATCCAAATTAAATCTTGTTACAGATCCCCCACCATGCCCCAAGATTCTCATTACACCTTTCTAAACATACTGAAAAATATTAAGATACAACCAAACACCTTAATACTGGGTGATTTCAACTACCCTACCGTTAACTGGGAAAACTACTCATGTACCAACACCTTTGCCCAACGGTTCTTGGAATTCATAAATTCCAGTGCCGTGGATCAAAATCTATAGTCCCAACAGGGGCTCCAATATCTTAGACCTGGTCATTACCAACATGAGAAATTGTTGCTACACACCTATGGTCACCCCCTCGTTGGTCAGGTCTGACCATAAGCTAATCACCCTTGACATCCACATCCCTCCCCCACTCCCCAGTAAGGAAAGCTCTGTAAAAAACTTCTCCAAAGCCAACTTCAAGCTACTCAAGTCAGAAGTGACAATATTCATGACACCCATGCAGACGGAAAGTGAAAGTTCGACTGCTGAATCCTACACTAAGGCACTGTACGAGCACATCCACTTATGCGTGCATTGAGCTATCTCAAATAGAACCAAGATGCTCTCCTCCAAAAAAAAGCCAATCTCGTGGTCCCCTGCCATAAACAAACTTTGCAACAAATGGTAGAAACTGTTGCAGAAAAGAGGAAAATCCCAGGATGCAAAAACTCCTTTACCAACCTCAGTAAGAATCTGAGATCCCTCATAAAATCCTCCAAAGCTAGTTACAAAAATAAAATTGCCAAAGATTCCAAAGACAGCCACAGGACATTCTACAGCTATGTCAAGGATCTAAATGGCAATGCTCAGATCTGCTCTGAGCTACAACAGAATGGCATTAAATATATTGATCCCAAGGATATTGCCAATATCCTGGCAGATTGATTCAGTGCCGACTTCACCCCCTTCTCACCCCCTAAAGGGCCCATCTCAATACCGAAAGATTGCCAAATTCCAGTAATAATGACCACACAGGTAAATACCGCACTCTCCAAAGCTAAGAATACAGCATCCATGGGGCCAGATGACATCCTGGGCTGTGTACTACATGAACTACAAAATGAACTGGCACCTCACCATAGTGTCATGTTTAATCATAGCCTCATCTCAGGCTTCGTGCCCACTGAGTGGTGCACAGCTACAGTTATCCCACTCCACAAGGGGTATCCACCTTGGATCCTGGGAACTACTGCCCCATCAGTCTGACGAGCCTGATCTGCAAAGGCCATGGAATGTATCATCATGGAACTTATAAACAAAGACATTGGCAACCTTCAAACACTGGGCCCACCCAGTTTGGGTTCGTGAAGGGCCAATCTTTTCTACTGAACCTGATTGATTTCTTCGAATCAGTCTCCAGATCTGTGGATGAGGGTAAGGCAGTCCACACAGCCTATCTGGACCTTGCCAAGGCCTTCAACACCATCCCCCACTCTGGAATCATAGGTAAACTTACTAAGCTGGGCATTAATCCCTATGTCACTCGATGGGTTGCCAACTGGCTTTCTGACAGAACCCAAACTGTAAAAGTAGTCGACTCCAAATCCAGCTCCAGACAAGTGACAAGTGGAGTACCTCAGGGTTCAGTCCTGGGACCGCTCTTGTTTGGCATCTACTTCTCTGAAGTACAGGCCAACACTAAGGGACTCTGGCTAACAAAGTTCGCAGATGACTGCAAACTGGGAACCATTATTAAATCCCCAAATGATGTGGATATTCTACAAAAGGGCCTTACAGAAAAAGATGCTTGGTACCAGAGCCATGGGCTCAAGCTCAGTGCCAAGAAATGTATAGTCATCCCCTTTGGGAAAAAACATGTACCCGTGAATTACTACATAGGTGGCAGTACACTAAATACTGAAAGTGTGATAAGAGACTTAGGGACACAGGTGGACAGTGGTTTCACCTTCGATAACCACATCACCACAACAGTCAGGAAATCCTTTTATGTGGCACACCTCATCACTAAGGGCTTTTCATCCAAAGAAAAGGAGGTCATTGTCCAACTGCACTCATCCCTCATTAGACTCAGTATAGAATACAATGCCCTGTTTGGTATGTACCTCTCAAGACATCTGCGACAACTGGAAAGGACGCAGAAACATCTCACTAAAAGAATCACAGGCCTAAAAAAGATGCCTTATGCTGACCATCTAAAAAATCTCCAGCTATACTCTGTCACATATCGTTTACTCAAAGGCGAGCTCTGCTTAACATACAAGGCCATGTCAAACCCAGAGCTGTTGGACATGCTACACTTAAAAGAAATCCCAATCCCTCAGAACCACATGCTCCAGGGATCTAAACCTTGTCATCACAATGAACAAAACATGCTCCAGGGATCTAAACCTTGTCATCACAATGAACAAAACATGCTAGAGGGACAGATTCCTGACCCAGAGACTCCCCAGATTCTGGAACAGACTGCCATATATGTCAAGCAGAGCGCCTCTTTGGCCCTCTTCAAAAGGAACCTTGAAGATTGGATGGGAGATAGGAAATTCACCCTGGGGATCACATCAGTCGCCCTGCTAGACAGGGGTCCAGGGAAGTAAATATTGTGGGAAAAAATAGTCTGGGAATTGTTATGGCTAGGCTTGTATAGGCCCTAGGGCTGATAGCCTTGTACCAACCTATGAACCTATGAACCTATGAACATGTATACATACGTCTATCTATCTATCTATCTATCTATCTATCTATCTATCTATCTATCTATCTATCTATCAATCTATCTGTGTGCATGTGACAAAAGGAGATACTACCAGCACAGCTAGCTAGAATTTTGTAAATAGTTATAGGTCATTTGTGAATAACAAACTGATTTATACAAGATGCTGGTATTACAAATATATTAGAACTGTAAGTCATGTGTATATCAAGCTGTTTGTACAGACATGTGTTGAAAAGGTATTTGCAAAGTGCTGTTTGAAATGTAATCACAGTGTGCCCTACTGGAAGAGAACAGAAATGCACATGCACTATTGTAACTGTTTAAATGTATATATTTTAACAGTGGAAACTGGAATGCAGGAAGTTAATTTCAGTCCATCAAATTTAAAAAAAATAATTGAAATTAAATTACTTTATGGCTCGGCCATAAAGGATGGTATTGTTTAGTTTTCAATGCAGCAAGAGACACAATGTCTGTACCAGGAAACTTTCTGTATTATGTATAGGCTGATCTAATTACTGGTCTTGAAATGTGGGGGAATGTAATTGTTTTATGACTTCCAACATCTGCCAAAGATATGTGCAGAAGCCTTCATCTGTATATTTTTACAGGTAGATGCTAAATGCTTCCAGCTTCTAGCAATGGGGTTTTGGTCTCAGAACTAGAAGTCAGATGACAAGAAGTGATGCAAGCAATCCCAGCAGTAAGATTTGAGATATTAATTTGAAAAGTCTCTTAGTGAGACAGAGCATTCTATATTCGGTCTTGGAACTGGCAACAAGAAGACATATTCACCCCACATCTGCCTTGCTATAATGAAAGTTTCTAGGGAACATTATCAGTCTCTTAGATACAGTCAGGAATATAGTGACATTTAATTTAGATGTTTTCTTCATTTGTGTGAGCCTGTACTGCAATGTTATTTTAAATATTTCCTGTGGTTTTGAACTCTGATGTTACTGTAAATATATATTCAGTGTTGTTTTGTTCTATTATTATTTATTATTAAATATATTTAAAACTTTCATTGTGGTTGATCTGTCTAGATATATTTAAGTTTTGAGAGTACTTGCATATGTATTTGGTGACACTGTGTGGGCCACTCCTAATAGCCTTGTTCTTGGTCAAACTATCATTTTTATTAATATTAATATTAATATTATATTGATGTTAATCTTAATCTTAATAATAATCTTAATCTTAATATTAATATTACACAGTAAGATTGGGTGCCCTTTATTAAGGGCCCTAAAGTAGCTGATAAGGGGCTCTGGTAGCAGTGGCAACTACCTTATAGTCTGGGCAGAAGGGGGCACAGCTAATAAATCTGTGCCAGCCTTTCCCAGGTGGTGTGTGTGTGTGTGTGTGTGTGTGTGTGTGTGTGTGTGTGTGTGTGTGTGTGTGTTTGTGTAAAACAAATTTCCAAGAGGGTGTGTGTCATCTACTTGGGCAGGGACACGAAGCACTGGTTGGACAGAGCGAGTGTTGGAGGACTTGGCTTGGAGCCCTGGCTAAGTACTCAAGGACTATAGCTGTGCCAGTGGTGAGTCTTAATGGGGATCTGGAGAAAGGGTGAGAAACTAGCCCTGGAATGACTGTGGTCTCTGTCTGCTCTTAAGGGAATTTGCACTTGCTGCAGAGAGCTGCATCTGTTATCCTCCAAAAATACATCTCCCACAGGTGCCAGTGGTGAGGACTAAGGCTCCTTAATTACTGGCCCTGTTGAGGGTCATCACATTTTTTGGGGAGTGGTGGGATATCCACATCACATTTGGCTGGCAGTGGTGGGTTCACCACATGACATATTGGGATGCCAGTGATGGGGATATTGAGCTCCTGTAGCCTATAAACAGTGGTCACTTAAAGAAAGTGTTTGTAGTCTCAAGCAACCACGTGGTAGACATTCAAAGTTTCATAGCACAATAGTTGTATTTATTTTTTGTTGGCTTAGTTAGTCAAGGAGAGCAGGCAAGAATGTCAGCAGAGGATTATGGCAAGCTGGCAAGGAGCCAGTTGACTGAGATGTGCCAAACCAAAGGACTGGTGTATGCCAACCTGACTAAAGCAGACATGATTGCAGCCTTAGTCACATCACTTAGTTGCATCACAGACCAGCAATGAGGAAGAGAACCAGACTGACCTTGGAGATGTACAAATCTCATAAAATGGACAGTTCAACTTTGCCTCAGAGAACTTAAAAATCCATCCGGAGTTAAAGACTTGAATTGGAGGCTAAATGGCTGGAACTATAATCAGCAGAGAGACTGTCGCATTTGGAGGCTGAAGAAAATGAGAAACCGATGGCATTAGAATCAGCAGAGAGGCTGAGACATCTGGAGGCAAACAAAATGAGAGACTGAGACATTTGGAGGCTGAAGAAAATTAGAAACAGAGGCAACATGAAAAGGAAATGTTTTCACCATGGTCATGGAGGTAATGGGGAAGGGAATAACCAAACCCCTGAAGCAATAAAGATCAGTAAATTTCTTCCACAATTTACAGAGAGTGATAATTTTGACAGTTTTATTCATATGTTTGAAAATGTTTGTAAACACTATTATGCTGAACAAGGGCTCTGGGTACAGTTTCTGACCCCCTTACTCCATGGTATAGCTGTAACGGCTGATTCTAAATTGTCTGATACTGACTGTTTAAATTATAATACAGTTACAAATTTTTTAGAGGGTTTTAAGTTAACACCTGAAGCATATAGAAAAAAGTTTCAAGAGCACAGATGCAAGACAGATAAAAATACATGTAAATATATTGCTTCTGGCAATGGTAACTGCCTTATAGTCTGGGCAGAAGGGGGCATAGCTAGTAAACCCATGCCAGATTTTCCCAGGTGTGTGTGTGTGTGTATGCGTGTGTGTGTGTGTGTGTGTGTGTGTGTGTGTGTGTGTGTGTGTGTGTGTCTAAAACAAATCTCCAAGAGTGTGGGTGCCAGCAGGTAGACAAAGCATTAGTTGGACAGAGAGAGTGTCGGAGGACTTGGCTTGTAACCCTAGCTAAGAACACAAGGACTATAGCTGTGCCAGTGGTGAGTGTTATTGGGGATCCAGAGAAAGGGTGAGAAACCAGCCCTGGACTGATTGTGGTCTCTGTGTACTATTAAAGGAAATTGCACTTGATGCAGAGAGATGCATCTGGAAATACTGTGTGTGTACCTATTATCTTCCCAGTGTACGTCCCCCATTGGTGCCAGTTGTGAGGATTGATGCTCCTTAATTACTAGGCCAATGGAGTGTCATCACTATATCTGTATATATATATATATATATATATATATATATATATATATATATATATATATATATGGTCTCACTTCATATCGTCGAAAGCTCATTTCATCGAATTGCAAAAGAGCGAGACCAAATCATCAAAAACTCAAATCGTCAAAAACACATAACATCGAATGTCAAATCATTGAAAACTACAAAGCAACTAGAAATAACATCCCAGACACTGTTTACTATGTTTATGCAGGGTGCGAGCCCCCTTGCACTCCCCAAGTAGGAGGCTCTGCCCCCACACCCCCCCAAAAATTAAATATACAAACTCCAAGGTCACACTACAGTGAGGTTAGGAAATTACCTTTTTCCCCCACTGTAGTGTGACCTTAAACTTGGTATATTTAATGTACGGGGGTGTGGAGCCCCCCACATGGGGGGGTTCATAAACGTAGCAAAAACTCTGTGGGATGTTATTTCTAGTTGCTTTGTAGTTTTCAATGATTTGAGATTCGATGTTATAAGTTTTTGATGATTTGGTCTCGCTGTTTTGCATTTCGATTAAATGAGCTTTTGACGATATGAAGTGAAACCATATATATATATATATATATATGTATATATATATATATATATATATATATATATGGATCTATTTACACTATCATATTACCACATCACTGAAATTTACATGATCGAGATGAGAAGTTCAAATGTTCAACAGAATGAGACTTCACAAAATCGGAAATTAAAACATCGAACTAGGTATATATTTTGATTGCTGATCATGGTACAGTCAGAATTGGGAATCCTATACCTTTTACTTACTGTAGTGCAATCATAGACTTAGTATATATAACTTAAAGGTATTACTATTTTTTACATTTAACCCCCCCTTTTCTTCAACTGCTTTGACCAAATCATGCCAGTTTTTCTTCCCCAAATCTGTAATACCTACACTGATGAAACAAACCAGTAATGTAAATATGTAAATATGTAATTACACTGCTACCATGTAATATAATACAGGTATACTGCCTTTTAATTTTTTTCTTTTGATTTGTCTAACATATCTATTGTTAAATAAATTTTGTTTATATTCACCACTATATAACTTTTCTTTAAGTAATATCATCTGTTAGTGTAAATTGTGCTTGTAAAATACCTACTTAGTGACTGTATTACGTCTATTGTAAATTGCTGTATTTCATGGAACTTTTCTACTCGGGTCTCCACTGAAAATGGGTCCCAAATCCAGTTGGACTAACCCAGTTAACAAATGTCAATAAATAAATAAATAAATAATGTAAATGTCTTGATCTGTTGAACTTTCAAACTTCTTGGCTTGATCATGTACATTTCAAGGATATTGTTATTTGATAGAAAAAGCATACACACACACACACACACACACACACACACACACACACACACACACACACACACACACACAGGCACACACATATATATATATATATATATATATATATATATATATATATATATATATATGGATCTTACAAGAACCAGAATTGTAGAATTGCCTATGGACATGATTACAGAAGAGATAAGCTCAGAGAAAGAGATGCTAGCAGTAGTGCATGGATATTAGAGATCTGTTAGTACACTTTTAGGCATTTTATAAACCTTTGCAAAACACAAAGGTTTTCCACAAGGCTTATCCAACCTAACAGAAGATGATGTGCTATTTGCATAAATATTTCCTGAACTAAATGGAGACCAGCCAAACAACTAAATGTAGTAGATAGCGAGTAGGGCATATGTCAGAGCCGAGTGAAAGAAATTAACCTCGGGATTCATGAAGCTTGTGCCAGGCGCAGGTGTAGCATAGGCGGTATAATGCCAAATATGGCCTCCGAGCGAGTCAGGTACGATCCAATTCCACGTGCACTACCAGCATACGCTAGATCTGTGCAGATCTCGGCTCAGGTATGCTAATCACCCCATGCGCAGTACTGCACCATGCAAATGAAGGTAAATAGTGATTCATTAAGTGGTGCAGACGTAGCCTAAGCCCACAGAAATGTAAACCAAAAAAAACGGTTTACATTTTTCCAAACAGAACATCGGAGCTATGAAAGCAGACCAGACTCATGTATTACAAAGTTAACATATGCCAATGGTAAAATATACAGCCAATGTCATAAGAAAAGATGCACAACACCTAAAAAACAACATTTAATGTCATGTCCACAGTAACGCAAAGTACAACCGCAGGGCATGTGTGTGCAAACAGGAACACAAGGAAAATATATACACGTCATAAAATCACAATGTAATACAAATCATGATTTCACCATAATACTCAATGGTATGCATGGTACACCACAACCAAGCAGCAAAGGTTGCTAAGGGTCTGTGGCAGTGTTCGGCGCGGCAACTATGAATTAGTAGTCAATGCTATGCAAATGAGGCAAGTGATAGTGAATCGCAAATGTCCCGCCGGACTAAGGATGTACCATACAGTGCAGCGCTACAACACCGAGGAGTGGTTTGGAGGTATATATGACATCAGCAGTGGGGTTTGCCACCGTAGCTGTAAGCACATTGGACCAATGCAAATCCAGCCTGCCCATTGCTAAGCAAAGCTGCAGGATAGGGGTGGGGATGTAGGTATAGCATCGTTTAGCTGAGAGCACATATGGTGCCCGAAAGCGCATGTGTATGTGGATGAAAACGTGCCCAAAACCCGGTAAGCGGATGCACGCGCCACGCACTATAGCTCAAACAGGAAGGTTAGGGGAAGAAAATAAGGAAATGCCGCAGTAGGGTAATTGGAGTACAACTGAGCAATTAACACCTATTAACTCACAGTGGGCAATCGATGGCAGCTAACAAGTCTGCTCGCAGTAACCTGCAGAACAGGATAGGGGAGGTGTTGGATTGCAAAGAAAAGAGAACTGTCATAGCAGAGCAAAGCAAACCTGCAGTAGATCGGCCATAGAACACATTTTGCAAGATAAGCCAGGTTTTGGAAAGTACAAAAGAAAGCAGGCTGCTGGATGCATGCCAGAAAATGGGAGAGGAAACGTTCAGAAATGTTAAGGAAAGGGCAAGAGGTAATCCACGGCAGCTAAATGTAATTCAACACCAAAGGCACCACAATAGCAGTACCTGTGGTAAAACACATAAGATACCCTGTAGCTCCGATTGTACATACACACCCTATGACATCATCAGTGTTCACAGCACAATAGTATAAAGTGTGAAGGCACTTCACACACACCTGTGTATTCACAAACACTGCACCATCGGTGTAAACAGACGGGGAACTTTTACAATATACATGTTGGGAGCTGCCATAGCTGTGATTCATCACCATGTGTTAGAGACTGAAGGTGTTGTGGAGGATGATGCTGACAACCACCAAAGGCCCCGGAGGAGGAGAAGAGTGTTCAGACCAAGGGTAATCTACCAGGGGCTACATGATCTGGAGATAGTAGAGCATTACAGGGTGGACAGGGACATCTCACAGCAAATAGTTGAGCTGTGCCAGCCATGCCTGAGATCCAGAAACAACAGAGGGGAACCCATCCCAGTGGGCACGAAGGTATGTGTAAGCTTGCGAATACTAGCCACAGGTACCTTTCAAAGGCCAACTGGAGATATAATTGGGATCTCACAGGCATCAGCATCCAGGGTACTACACCAGTTCCTGGATGCCATGTTACCACATGCCAATGAGCATATATACTTCCCCCGAACTCAGGAGGAGTTGTCCAGCAATATGCGTCTCTTCCACCATGTGGCACACTACCCGGAGGTACTGGGTGTGATAGACTGCATGCACATACATATCAAGTCACCACCCAGTGAGCATGGTAGGCACTACATAAACCACTAGGGATACCACTCCATCAACTGCCAGGTCGTGTGCAATGCCCAGGGCATTATCATGGATGTGTGTGCTGGCAGCCCTGGAAGCTACCATGACTCCCACATCTGGCATGCCTCACAGCTGTATCAGGTATTTGTCAGGGGGGACATCCCACATGGCCACCTTGTGGGGGATGCTGGCTATGCACTGGAGCCGTGGATGATGACACCCATCAGAAATGCACACACACCCATGCAAGAACACCATAATGAGGCACACGCACAAACAAGAATCATCATAGAGCGTGTGTTTGGGATGCTGAAATCATGGTTCTGTTGTTTGGACATATCTGGTGGAGCCTTGCAGTACTCTCCAGGCATGTGTGCCCACATCTTCATAGTATGTGCCATGCTACATAATATGATCCTGCGGAAACAGCTGCAGCAGGGACATAATGGTGAAGGCCCTCACTGCCCACTGCAATTGCCAAGGCCATCACAGGCACAGAGGGATTCAGACCATGAACACCCTGTGCCAGCCCCAGTAGGTAGACGGAGGCATGCCCAATATGCCCACGCCTTGGCAAAGAGGGAATGTATAGCACATACACTGACATTGTAGGCCCCTATGGACCGACACACCTCTCCACCTGCACACGCAGTAAACTGGATGGCACACACACAACCACCTGTAAATTGTAATGTATAGGTGGCCTACTGTGTGAATCTGTGTGAATCCTACATAGGTAGTGCTCAACCATTGCACACACAACATCTACTGGAACAAGGAATGTCAACACCTGAACAGTACACGCACCTAACAGCATAGGTTGATACTGTATGAATGGGCTCCTAGGTACATCGATAGGTGCACGCCCAATTGTCAGAGGCCATTCAGCAACTGAGGCAAACAGTGTCTGCTGTCGCCACCACATCAATTAACCAACTGCCCTCAGTGGAGCAGAGCCAGTTGTGGGATCCATGTGTGTATTCACTGTTCCCCACACACTCTGCATGGATTCCCTGGTGTGTTAATGAGGGGCTCCATATAATGTAATCAGGGATGTAGTGGCAAAGCATGGGGAGTACCCATGACAGGTATCTGTCACCCCAGCATGCTCCACCTATGGTTGTGTGAAGGTGTAGCACATTATAGTGTGTGGCTCACTGTGACATACATTCCCAATGCTGGAGCACATCCATTAAACATCACTTGGACATAACATTAATAGGTCTCATCCATATGTAAACTAACTGAGTTACACATTTGATTGCAGTATGGAGTAACAGCCATAGTATAGTCCACATACAAAACACCATAACACGTGTACAAATCCCAGATGCCCAAGTGGTAAATGCGCTGACTGTCATGCATTTTCCCAGTTCCACGTCCTGCAAGGGGCGTTACGTTATCCCGAAGGCATGAATAATGGAAGTTGGATGCAGGTTATCACTTCAGGTTTAACACATGTTAGCGGGATTATGCGTTGGCAAGTGCTGGTAAGTGTTGTTGAAACATGACTATATGGATATGCGCGAAACAGGGCTAAGCTTTGCTGAATGTCAAGCAGATCACGGTCAACGATGTCCAGAACAGGTGAAACTAGCATTATTCACCCCTGTACTAATAGTGCCTGCTCTGAAGGGTAAAACGACCACTGCCAGGAGCAGAACACTCAGTCATGTACACAATCACCTAACACTAAGCTACCCAAGATGTACCAATGGCAGGTGTGTATTGTGACAGGTTAAAACACAAACGTGTGGAGTCCAGGAAACAGTATACACCGCCATGTAGTCAATGAAAGGTGTGTTCTCCCTCTCACTCTCTCTCTCTCTCTTTCTATATATATATATATATATATATATATATATATATATATATATATATATATATATATATATTAGAGATAGAAAGGGTGATAGAGATATATGCTGATATATACGGATTCACCTATATCTGCAAATATATAGATAGGTCAACGACATGTACACAACCATGGAGGTACAAATAAATAGGATCCCACCAACTATCGAATGTGTCACATACTGACAAGCGTAATCACGAGGCTTAAAGACTGAAACACCACAGTACCGGAACACTAGAACCACTTGTAATATTATCACGATGTTAAGGGACATTTAGTTATCGCTGCCGGTGCTGCGGTCCAGGTAGGTACTGTGTTCAACTGTGTTTGTGATTGCTGTAGTCTGTGTATGTGTGTGTTGAGGGTGCCGTGTGCATTTCCGTGGGACTATAATGTGTTTGTGTGTGTGTGTTTGCACCGTGTGTCTGTTAGTGCTAACTCGGAGGTAGATCATTATGGTAGGTGTGGTCATAGCTGGCCGTAGGCATACGGTTATTACCTGTCCCACTTTAAATGGGACAGCCTCTCCCTGGGCAGTTGTGTCCTGACAATAAATATTAAAAAGGGAAAATGTCCGAGATTGTAGGACATAATTATGTCCCATATATTATGTAATAGTTGCATTAAATAGTAATTCCTGTATCTAAAATATGTAAATGTTACATGAAACATGATAAGTAGCTAATGTGCTACAAGAATAAGTATGTATTTAGGGTAAAAGTATGTTCTATCCTGTGTACTGACCATAGGTATGTGTCGGCCTGTAAACACTGATGTGTGTCCTGCAAATGTCCCACTATGGCCATTTGAAAAGGTGGCAACCCATGCCAAAGAGGTTCAGTCACCAACACAACTGCAATCAGTGCAAATATCTGTGACAGAAATACACGAGACAGCTATCATTTAATAACATTCCCTAACATATCAATGTATTTCTGGAGGTATTGAAGTATCAACCTCACCTGCATGCTATATAGGAACCAATTAACAATGGCTCAATGTATAAGCCCATAACAACCATAGTTTCAAGTCTACTAAATGATAGGTCTGCAATTAGGGAAGGAGCCCACACACATATATGGAATATGTAGAAATGCAGTCCCCACAAACCTGTATATGCTATGTACACCCACCTACATCTCCCCCACACCCGAAACAATTGCAATACAGACTGTAATAACATCACAAACATCCACTCACTCAATTAGATCTGCAGAAGCGTTAACATACCTTGTGAGAGACACATTTGTAATGGCGCCATGTGAAATCATAGCTGTTGTATAATGGAACAGACGGCAATGTTACAGGTTTTGTTTGCAATAGTCCCTTATCAGACAGTTGAGATGACAGGTACACTCACATGTAGAACCACATACTCTAACCATCACACACAATCCATGGGGAACATGAATTCAAAATATCCGTGTCTCTCCAAATAGCAGTTGCAATTCCTCACAACAAAACACATACATGCCGTCACCCCGAAGGTAGGGCAAAAGGGCAACGCCCAAGTGGAGAATTCAATTATACCCCACTGTTGCCATGTAATTGGAGAATGGAGTAGCTGCATGGCTGATGTGCATGTAATAATTTACTCAGGAACACCAATTGGTGGCAGGATACCACATGTTACAGGTATCGACGTATATAAGGATGCCTTGCCGTACATTCAAACCATATGCTCATACCATAGAACCGTTTAAATAGTAAGGGTGTAAGAGAGATATTTACGAAGACTCAGAACGCTAACAAGGTATGTAGAACACTCAGTATGTTAGTGTATGTAGTGCCTGTTTTGTATTAATTAAAGTGTACACAATGCATAAAGTGGGAAAAGGTATTATGTAGTGATGTCTTTTTGAGCATAGTAACGCTTGTAGAAATTGTGTGTTCTGCTGTGGGCCACAAGGTAAACATCTCATACACCACAAGGGATGCTACATGAGGGGTTTAAGCACAACAATTCCACACCACCTGCCGTCAGTGGTAGGGTTTGTCCAACAAGTACGTGCCATAGCAGGGGATAGTATATGTTGATATACTGTCACAGTAGGCATGTGTATGGGCATATAACGAGAATAACATGCCTAAGGTGGTCCTGCTGTGCAAGTATGCTTTGCATTATGGGATAATGTTTAAAATATGTGTAATGTACAGTATTGTAGGTAGATATGTCAGATATTTTACACAGCATAACTGTTATATCATGCAAACAAAAGGTATCGTCTATTGGCATGTACAATACACAATAACAGGATACATATGGCTTGTAGTCATGGGACACTGTAACAGCATGATAGCTAATTGAAATGGAAGAGCTACTCAATTATCCATGCACAAAGGACATGTAATAGCTTCACAGGTTCATAGTGAGGTACAATGCTGTCTGGCCAAGTCCATGTGTGAGCCCAACTACAGTGTTTTCACTGGCGGCACCTCCCTAGGGTAGTGTCCTGTCTGTGAACAGCAGAGCCATGTGTTACCTGCACCTGTGTACAGTACAGCCACTGCAGTGATCCCTGGCATACATGGGTGTCTCCCATCCACCTATCGAGGTATCTCATGAAGAGTGCTAGTGAGTGTCCCTGCTTGATGTACATAGGAATCATGTTCCAAAGCATGGTGAGTGTCTGGTTCAGAAATGTATCTTTCAAGCACGTCCCACTCATCATTGCGTTTGTGCACATATCCATGAGCATGTTGCTCTCAGTGGCTTTTGCTTATGTTGCTTATGTGGAGTATATCCATAAATATTGTTGTGGACATGGGCCCTGTATGTTCAGCAGAGGTCACCCCTGAGTATGCAAATGTGAACAGTCGTGGTGTCCGTAGTTGTGCCGCATACGTCATCCTTCAGAGGTCAATAATCCTCATGGTGTGTTAATGTTGCGGTATGTAAAGCCGTTGCTGTTCTGTAAGGTACACCCCAAAAGGGGTGTTGTACCTTTGAACGTGTGTCATACGTCAGAAGTATAGAGGTACAATGTGTGCCTTTGTTCCAGCTACAAACCCATTACAGATAAGGGTGGCCACGTAGAAGGATATCCACGCCACATTAGCAATATGGTTATCAAAGGAGTGGGTGCTATATACGTGTGTACTAAGATCCCGTATAATGTCACATGCATGTAGGGGACTACCACCTATGTGATAGTCAGTGGGTGATTGGTGTAATCCAAAGGGGATGTCTAGGCACCTTCTGTCATGCAGCTTGAGGCCATGTTATCGACACCAAGTATCCGTCACAGTGACACCCTTATGGAGGGTGTCTGTATCAGCTGGTGGATCAATCATGGCTCCTTGTTTGCAGTCATCTGGAAACCTATTCAGGGAAAGTCCCTCTGTGCTAGCCTGTACCTTAGGGAAGCTTATACCGAACATGAGGGGCCCTATGACCAAGGACTGTAGTACGCCAAGTGTAACTGAATTACAGTAGGTACTACGGTATGCTACCCTCATTGTGTGGGTCCTGTCCGTGAGCCAATTTGCATAACATCTCGAGATGCAGGGGTCGATGTGCAGGTGGATGTGTATGTTGTCAATACCAGAATGGAGAACAGTGCTGAAAGCCAATGAGAGGACAATATAGGCTGTGTGGACCCCCTTACCATCATCAACTACCCTGGTAACTATATCAAAGGAGTCCACCAGGTGTAGGAGCCATGGTCTGGACCTAACAAATCCAACCTGGGTGGCATCAAAGGTCTGGAGCTCACCAATGTCTGTGTGAATGACTTCCATGATGATGTGCCCCATAGCCTTGCAGAACAGTCCAGTCAGGTGTATAGGGCAATAGTCCCTCTGGTTCATTGTGGAGCCACCTGTGTGGAGTGTGATAACTGTTGCAGTGTGCCATTCAGGGGCCACAATGTCTGATACAAGGCTATTAGTGAATCTGGTGGCCAAGTGTGGAAGCATGTCATTCTGAGGTTTGTGTAAATCGCAGCCTGGGATGTTGGAGGGTCACATGGAGTCTGTGTTCCAGGCCTTAGAGAGTGCAGGTTGGAACTGTGTAGTTGTGACCGCAGGGACTCTGCATTGTTCCTGTATGGATTTTGGCCCTGTAGGGAGTGAGAGTGTGTACAGTTAGCATTGAACCTATCTGGCAGGATGTTGCCAATATCAGTCGGTTCTGTAATGTTCCTGCCTAACCGTCGTATGTTAGAGCAGATGTGGGTATTGCCATCGAGTACTGACATACCTCCATAATGCTTTGTGGTAGTCCTTGGAATGTGTCGCAGTAATGTTTATGTAGCTAGCTTTGGAGGATGTGATAAGGGATCCCGGATTCCTACTGAGGCTGACCAGTGAGCTACCCCACCCATGGGATTGTACTCCACTTTGCAACAGCTTCCACCTTTTGTTGTACATTATGTCCATGGAACTGGACCCCCAGAGTGGCGTCCGTTATCTGATGGGTACCATCACGGCTCTGTTTAGGATAGCATGATCCATGCATTCGTGTAAGTGCTAATGAAGTGCACTGGGGTATGTTTCAGCATTTGTAAGTACATTGTCCATCTGCATGGGTGTTATAACGTTTACAACCACTGTCATAAGACGTCTGAAGTAGGCCTTGTAGAAATCCTGTACTGTGTATTCCATGAAGGGTGTGGTGCCAGGATGTGGATAACAAGGGTGATTAGCATATGTTTGGAAACTACCAATGAGGGGATAACCCCAGGTGTGGAACACCAGTCACATGTTGGTAATGTCCATGTCTAGGATATTGTTGGCCTTGGTGGTGGTGTGTATGGGTTGATCCAGCCGAGTGCATGTTATGAATCCCAGAAAGCATTGGCCTAATGTGTCGGTACATGAGTAGGTATCCCAGTTAAGTGTGGGGTAGTGTCAGTTCCACATCAGTAGTACCTGTCTGAACCCTACTGTCCAGTACACCAAGAAATGAGGGCCGGTAACCATGGGGTATGTTGTTGAATCCGTAGCAAGTTACAATGTGCATAGCAGTTCTGACCACAGTTAGTTGCAAGTGGATCACCTCTGATGCAGTGTGCTAAGTAACCAGCATGGAGGTGTGTACATCCTTGTGAAATATGGGCACATCTCCACCTTGGGTGTTCCGTTCCTGGTTACATGACTGAAAGGTGTGGTCTGCGTATAACCTGTCAGTGCATGTGTGCTCTCCAGAGCCTAGAAGCTAGTCCCAGTCACTGCAGAGATATCGAAGTGGTCCATTATAAGGAGTGCCTCGCCTGAGTGCGTTAGAGATGAAGATTTCAAGCATTGAGTAACATTACCCCAGGTTTTGCTTGCCTGTTCCTGTTCTGGTGGTGATTGTTATTAGAAACTGTCCAAGACAGGCAGTATAGGACCAGCAAGAGCCTTACATATTATCTGTAATCCCAGGGCCGACAGGTGCAGGTCATCTGTGTCAAAGCATCGTGTTTTGTTGACCATGTCATTCAAAGCAGACAGATACTGGATGCCTGTGGAATGACAGCAGAAGCATAGGCAACTGTTGAAGTGAAATGTTCAGTCGTTGTACAGTGGTATCATTCTGGATGAATGCAGAATGCTTCTCAGGGCTTGGGCGATACCTTCTGGGCTACAAGACCGGAGAGCTATTGCATGTCCCTGTACATGTAGTCCAGGAAGTTACATCTCAGGGCAGTCACACTAACATGGAGAATGACAATCAAATTGTACCTGGTGAGGTGTGGCATGGGTGCGTGGGTTATGTTGCGGATCCTGTTACCTGACAGCCAGAAGTAAGCGACTATCACCTTGTGTAGCCCGCTGAGTGGGACATCAGTGTGACCACCTACAGAGTCACCTATGACTGGTGTGTTGGGTATGTTATAACACCCTATTGGCTGTAGTTGATGGGCACACATGAGTCTGTGGGCTATAAGTATTTGGTGTTCTGTTTGGTGATGGGGGCTGCCTCTGTTGCCTACACAAAGAGTATGGAGAGGTTCTGCAAATGTCTTAGTCATACTATGTGTGGTCTGTGGTGGTGGAGATCTAGTGAGACTATGTGATGAGTGGGGTGTGTTGCAAATGTTTAATGTCCCCACATGAATGTCAGGTTCAGTCTGGGTTGGTGAGAGCATTACCCCCAGCATGGCTACATATGTGCATCTCCCACAGGCTGTAGTGTCGTATGTTGGGAGGTGAGCATTGACTGTGTACATGAGACAATTGCTCTATTGCCTCATGTTTGCCATATTCATCATATAGACAGGCAATAACACTGGTAAGTGACACTTGGACATGCCTGCATATTCAACCATGTCTCACAAGATATGTGAGGTACGTGTGTACAACAGCTGTTGTACTGTAAGCAAGCTGGAAATGTAAGGACAGACAGTGTACTTGTAAGAAATGAGATGGAATGGGTGCTATAGTAATTAGTAGCTCATGAAGTGCTTACATGTTCTGAACAAGTGCTGAGCATGAATAAGCAATACAGATAGGGTGTTGGATAATATAAACCCACTGCAACCCACAAGTGGAGACGCCAGTGATAATTGGTGGCACTGCACTATTATCCTGCTGAGTATGGTCTGCAAGTCTATGAACCTTTATCAACGTAAATGTTAGCAGTACAGATGTAGATGACAGTACAGATGATTTCACACTGCATAGCATACCTGTGACAGGTCATAGGACATCATCACCCATACTGTGTTCCAGCTACACTGAGTATACTAGATGTACCTTCGTATGTCACAGGAGTGTTCTACCAGTGGCCTGTTGACAGAAGCAACACTACAAAAGATGTCTGAGTGACATGTGCATATCACACCAGTGGCAGCTACAGTAAAACAGGGTTAATGTTTTGTACTCCCCCTTTATTGTAACCCATACCACACAGACAAATGGGAGGCATCTGCATATGTAAGGATGTGAATGGCCATGACCTAGGAGCAGCAGCTGTCTCAGTGTTGTCGACAACCATACAGAATTGGCTTTGTGGGTGAGGTGCGTGACATATGTGCACAATCTGACAGCTGCTAATAGCATTGTCACTGCTAGGTGAATAACCCTGTACCCATTAACTACCACCTAGGCAGCGGTCAACATTATGGACACTGTGTGTAAGGGATGGTGCTGTGCAGTTCACCTCCCTGAGCTGGTGACATCTCCAGTCCTATTAGGTAGTTGTACGAGGCACCCATGTCATGACAGGGTGCCATCCATGAGCATGGAGATCATTGGACAGGCATACTCAGCACTTGGGTGACCAATATTGGATCACATATCATCTTTAAGGGGCATTGGCCATGCGTGGATTGGCGATACCAGCCTTCACAATCCTCACCTACACTATGCAGCATGCTGGCTACCTTGCATAAAGACATGTGCTACACTGTGATGTTAGACATGTTACATGTACAAATCCTGATCTGAAAGACATACGTCATGGACAGCCACCATCCTACTACAAGGATCGCCACATGCTGGACAGATCCCTGTGCCATACATAATACATACTCCTGCCATACCATGCAACCCTGTCCATCAAACTGCACATGTCCTCTCTGTCATACATGGTGCGATGACTGCATGGTAGATGCATCATTAACTGTCTGGATCAGTAATGTGGCACTGATGCACCTGGTGATGGCAAAATGGCTGTTGGATACAGCTAGAAAACCTTGCCCGTACATGCTATAGTTTATAACCATCCCTGCAAATAATGTCTGGCTAGCCATTGCCCCATGTGTATCACACGTGCAACACAGGCGATACGTGGCAGGATGTTGAACTGCTGTACAGTGCCGTGTACATGTATATGGAAAAACACATGCATGTAAAGGTTTCCATGCGCAAGTCTGCATTGTCACTGCTCATGTCAGTTAAGGCAGTTTATGTGTTGATATGTGACATATACACAGCATCAAGGTCAACAGCATTACTGTGGACAAATCCAAGCATGTGCTGATAGGTAAGAACACCAGTACAGGCAAACAGACATGCCCACATCAAGACAGCATTCACATGGAGTATGAGCAATGTAATGAGGTGACACACATATATGGTGATGATATCCAATGCACAACGGGTGTTACATGTGTGTGACATAAACTTGTCAGTCGTGTCAGTGTCATGACAATTTGCAAAGATAACTGTTCATATGTACTAGATTTAATACAAATGTATGTGCAGCTGTATCTCTGTATATCTCTGTGATACTGTGACCTGTCTCCATCGTTATGTCTTCCAGATAATGCCTCATTCACGCCTGCCAGCGTATAACCGCCTGGAGAATGATGCCCTCATACCGTACCTCCATGATAACTATGAGGTGTTGTTCAGCCATGTGCCACAGCATGCCCAGCAGCATGACGACCTGTGGCAGGAACTTTGCAAGAGGGTTAATGATGTGGGTAGCCATAACCGCACCTACCAGCAGGTGCGCAGACACTGCACGGACCTGATACGACATGTGAAACAGTGTGCCAATGCAATTGCCAGGGAACAAGGTGGAACAGGTGGTGGGCCACCAACCTAGCCCCCACTCACACCTACCGAGGAGCAACTGGCCAGCCTCAGGAAACCCTCAGAACAGCATCCACAAACACTAGCTGTCATCGTGGAGGTGGGTGTCTCCCAACCACCAAGCTTGAAGTTGACTGGTAAGTCACTACTGCACATATGACTATTATATCCCATTTAGTTGCATGTGTCACTGTACAATATGTAATGTAACATCATATGCAAGGTATGTTTACACACATGCCACATACTATAGTATGCTACCCTGTGTATGCACACATGTGCATATTATATGCTATTGTACAGGTGAATGTGTTAACATGCACAGTGCACCCTGTAGCTGTCATACAGTCATGGATAATGTTCAAACTGCTGTGTCACCCCTATACAGGTACCTCTGGCATGCCACACAGACATCAGTCCATCGCAGGTGAGATAGTTATCAGTACCAGGCATGTTAATGCATAGATCTATTCGCCATGTGGCCAGTTAACACATGTACACATAATGTATATACAGGTCGCATCTGTCATCAATCACACTGGCTACCCATGTGCAATATATACAAACTAAATGAAACACCGACATGAAGCCACAGTATCTGTCATTGCTAGATGTGTGGACAGCTGTGCATACAACGGTGGAGGTGTTGTTCAATGTATGTACTATACATTGGAACAACGCATGTGTGGTACGCAAACAGTACCACACAGTGAGCTGAGATATGGGCAGCCCACAGGATTCACCATTGTGTAATATGCCCCTGCAATGGGTGCACACATTGTGACGTACCATCTGACATGTCCCAGACATGTAGTGTTCCTGCTGCAATATTGTCTCACTATCCCATAATACTTACCCCACATAACAAACATACAACCCTTTGTCTGCATAACCCTGTGGACAGTGATGTATCTGACATCTATGGGTGTATGTTATATGGGACAACACAGACATGTGAGACAGACGGCCATCACAAACATTTGGCCAACACATGTTCACACATGACCATGGAGGATGGCCAGAGACATGTAGCAACACACAGTAGATGTGATGTGTATACACCCTGTTGCACATTGTCCACACATGGTCCAACTATAGCCTTTGTTGAATGGTTATATAGTTGATGTGGAACACTGGACATCCTAAAAGCCTGTGCACAGCTTGTGGAAGTGTCACTTAATTCGACCATATAAGATGTGTTGAACATCATGACTGTGTCATAGCATGACAGTAGTCACCTGTAGAGCTTCCACAGACATAGACACCACATCAGGCCACAGATACCATACATTTCCCTTGCTGCTGTTGGACATCACTGTCAGCTGTGCACCTCGTGTGTGTGGTACATAAATGTCATGTGGGACATGGTGTATTGACAAGTCTGCCATGTGTGGACATGGTTGCCAGGCAGCTAAGACATTTTAGTAGTTGTGCAGGGGTGTCATCCATAGGTCTTCCAGTGACCTGTCACATGACACAGCACGGTTTAGTGTGTATACACCTCAGCGATGTGGCTCACAATCCACAGTAGTTATGTAATGTGTATGCACGCAGTCATGGCTATGCACTGTGTGTGTATTCCACACTGTATAGCAATATAGATGCCTCATGATGCCATGCAATGGCACAGTGTCTGTACCTCACACTGTATAGCAATGTAGACGCCTCATACTACCCTTCAATGCTCATGCACATCTGCTAAAAGTGCATTCAATCTGTAGGGCATGCAGACAACACTGCAATGTGATACCCATTACACCACTGTACATGTGTCAGGACACCATTGAGTCAGACATGTATGCATGTCAATGCACACGTCAGCAGATTACATGTCATGCTACATGTTAATGCCAAGGTCACATCAGCCATGTGTACTGTTAACCTATGCTGGTCCACATGGTGTATCACAGGGATGCATGCTTACTGCCATGATTGTGTGAACTGCATGGCTTCTGATATGACACCTGCTTGCTGTTGTGTGCAACCCAGGGATGTATGCTAACTACCACTATTAATATCTGAGCTGCATGCCGTCTGCTGTATCACACGCATGCTGCATGCCGTCTGTCAAATCACATGCATGATCTGTCTGTGTGTCTGTGTGTGTTTCTGCCTGTCTGTGTGTCTCTGTGTGTCTCTGTCTGTCTGTGTCTATTGTAATGTGCAGTCTTTCTTTGCATTCACAGGTGATGTAGGTGTGTTACCCTCCTGCGTTCCATCTGATGTTAGTGTCCTCACAGACTCTAACAGTGATGAACATATGCATGAGGTACAAGCAGGGTTGTCAGGGGCTGAATCTGTGCCAATGGTTGCCATCCCAGCTACTTCCCCCTCTTTCCCGCACACAGTTCTCATGCCAACACATACCCCATCACCAGTGGCCATAGAGGAAGGACAGTCAGCGTGTGTTAGCTTGGAACAAGAAAGTGTGGTGGCTACAGAAGGTATGTCTCCAAGCCATGGTTTCAGTGTAATGACTGCAGATGTGCCACACAGGCATGTGGCCAGTGCTGCTTGTAGGAGGACTTCTGGCAGACATGCACCTGTAGGACAGAGCACAGCAGCTGGTGTCAACAGACGCATGTTTCACACTGTAATGGTGGCACAGGCACGTGCTGAATGGTTGAACAGAGAAGGGCAGAGGCTTCAGAGGGCTGCTATCCATTCTTTAAATGACAACATCCAGGCATTGGCAAATGCTCAACAGCAGATTGCTGATGTTCTGGACAGGCGATTGGGTGACATGGTTGGAATCCTTGACTATGGCATGGCAATCCGCGAGCGTGAGCTGTCTGTGCTGGAACATCTGGTAGGAGTGAGGCGTAGGCCACATGGACATAGGCCAGTTACACCACCTGGTGCAGGTCAATATGAATGAGCTACTTCACATGCCCGCTCCCACAGTGCCGGTAGCAGTATCAGTGCAGCTGGTGCTGTGCTGTCCACACCTGGACACAGCAGGCCACGTGGACGTGGCCCTGGACATTCCCAGCAGGGACACGGTTCCATTGGACATGTGCCATCGGACAGTAGCCAATATGTACCTCTGCCTGGTAGTGCCCGTGCAACCCCTGGCAGGCACAGGTCACGTGGCCATGGGCGTACACAGTGAGCTGTACATCCTGGCCTGTACAATCTGGAGCTGTCAATAATACCCCTCTCTAGGCCGGACACATGGCAGAACTGTGTGCACACATACACGCACACAGCAGAAACATCTGTAGGGCACTGCAACACCCACATGCATAACAACCGCACATGTCCAATCAGATCACCGACCCTAACCCACACACATGATGTCATCCAGTGGTGCAGCCTATGTCCCTGGCAAACATTATCACTCTGTGCATATTATGATGCCTGTGCCACATCCCTGTCATTCACAACATTGGTGCAGGGACATGCTCATATGGTCTGATGCACAGGGTGAACAGAATAGTGAGATAAGTGTATATTACATTTGTTGTGCACCAGACATACCATGTAGTACAGGTTTAGAATACATTGTTATATGTTCACAGTATGTGTCTTGGTAACAACAGTAACAGCATGTTGGTAATCATGACCTGCTTCCCTCCTTAAGGTCTAATTGCATGTGCCATTACGTTACAGTGTTAGCAGCTAGAGTGCATTGTTGTATGTTCACAGTATGTGTCTTGGTAACAACAGTAACAGCATGTTAGTAATGATGTGCTGCTTTCCTCCTTAAGGTCTAATTGCATGTGCCAATAGGTAGCAGTGTTTGCAGTTTCCCATGTGTAAATGTGGAGTACTCACAGGCATGTATGGCAGTACCAGCATGCTATATGTAGCCTCAACCTCACTGTTAGAAAGGCTACCATTCCACAGATGTCCACACATCTACTGATCCAGAAGCAAGTGAGCTGTTTAATAGGCTACAGTGAGTGGCTAGAGATGTGACATCCATACCGGGTCACATCACAGGTATAGTAACATGGCGCAGGGGGTTTACACAGCAGTCTGGCTGATGTCAATGTTAGAGGCCAGTTGATAGCATGAGGCCTCACTGTGTAGAAGTAATACACTGTCACATTACAGGATGAGAACACGCACAGACATACACAGACACACACAGTAACATGCCCACAATCACGGGGTCAATGACATATAGCACTTTAGTCAATGACACTATAACGCACACTCAGTAGTGTTGAGGTGAGGACCCCTGCCTATGTGGTAATCACCTTCACAGTACTGTGCTCCCACATGACACGACACAGAGAATGAACATGTACAGGTAGCAGTAAGGCTGAGACCGATGGCATCGACAGGGTAGTAGACTGCATCACCATGAGTGGTTAGGGATCCTGTCTGTTCTGTATGGTAGGATACACCCTCACTCCATGCACCAGACATCCATCCATACATACACACACACACACACACTGTGGAGTCCACAAATGTCATTCACATACAGATAGCTGACATGTGTGTGATACACACACCACCCCTGCCTATGTCTTGCTTTCTACACTGCAGTATCTACAGATCTCTACAACAGTGTACAGGGGTGTGTATTTATTGGGATGTATTCCCCAGCATATGTGGCATATATGGTCACACAAGCAAACACACAAGCCAGTACTGTGAATCATACACCTGCTATATGATGATACGTCTGGCAGACATGCAGCAGTATTGGCTGCATTATGTGTACCAATGCTACCTTTGGCAATTGTGCTGCTACATGCACATGGGAGGACGCATGTGTTACAGGTGTCAAGTGATTTACAGTCAGTAACACCCTGATCACTGTGTAAGTTGTATGTCTTCACCTTCAAGTAACAGTAACATAGCGTACTGTTTGCACATGTCATGGTGGGACAGTTTGTGACACACCTGTGAGCTATCTTCAGCAAACATCCATCTGCAAAGGTGGACCACCACTTTATGTACACACATCCATCCATACCTGATGTACATCCAACCATACTGTCAGTATTTCACCATATACAGGTGTCAATGATGGGGCTGCATTGCAACTGCATGTTGTAGTTAGACATAGATGAACAGCATACATCAACTACTGCACAAGCATGGTAGCTGAATGCACACCACTACATGTACGTGTGTTGGTCCTACATTCCTGTCATGTAGCCATGTTTGTATGCATTGCAATTGGTGGACATGTGTGATGACATACATGACACATGGACTATTGTATGATATGATGGTTGTCATGGGTAACCAGTACAGAGGGAATGTTACCTCAGTCAACATTGCTACCTTATGTACTGTAAGCATTCAACAGCCATGGACCTACCTTCCATGTGCATGCGTGTGATTGCTGTAGCCACTTGTCTGCACGGAGAGCAGCAAAAGCTATGCTATGAACATATCTGTTGCATGTGTGTGTGTGTGTGTGTGTGTGTGTGTGTGTGTGTGTGTGTGGGGGGGGGGCATGTACATATCCACGTCAATTACATGTATGTCATATCCAAACATGAGTGTTTTTTGGTGTACAGCAACAGTCATCTGTTACAGCTGTATAAGACCCAGGGCCCCTGTTATGTTTAGAGCTGACCTGGTTATGAACAGTGGTATCACTGCATTACATAACACATGATGGAACCCTGTCAGTACATGTGTAGTCTGCACAGTTGCTGTAGACCTATGTACAGTCCTCTGGTCATGAGTAACATGGTGTTGTAGTAATGTATGGATGTGTGTTGCTGGTCCAAGGACATGGTGATGTCTGAGGGCTACATAGTAGAATGCGACATTTACCACTGTGATCTGCACCTGAGACATCTGTGATGGCTCTTGAGTGTGTACTGGTCAGTACATATGTGTGACCTTCATGTACGTGGGGACACTAACACCTGGAGTGGTCCGTCGCGGTCTTATGGCCCACATGTCTGTATCTGAGGTATACGGTGGTAGTGCTATTTTGCACAACTGTGCCATATGCCAGGTGTTCCTCACTGCAGAGATGTCCGTATTCCCCATTGTTGGATCTGAATTGTCAGTTGTGATTACGAACGCTACACATCTAGCACTGACAACCGGTGTCAGATATATGTAGTGTAGCGTTCATGATAGCAATGTTCACTATTGACACACTGTGCCCTTCTGTGTTTAGAATCCATGTGCATACAAGACAGTCCTTCGCTACTGCTAAGTGTGTGAGCATGCCCAGTACACCGTTGTGTAGAAGGACACACAGTACATTCCAAGCAGTTGTGTGATACTACGTGGGTGAGCATGCCCAGTGACACCTTGTGTCAGTTATGTGCCTCTGTGTATGGGCATGACCATTGAAATCCTGTATAGCGATAGTGGTCATCCAGGCAACAGATGTCCATACCCCACATCAGGATGGATTCCTACATTGAACACACTGATTGACTGTCTTGAAGGGTGTACTGTCTGTGGCGTGTCTCGTATCTATGTAGTGTTGTAATAGTGCTCTGTAGATAGGCAGTTGTCCTGCTCACACCACTGCCGTGTGTTTGTCTCCGTCTACCTTGGGACAGTAATATGCTTTTAGACTGCTCACTCTCCATACATTCCCTATCAGTGTCTTTGCCTTTACTTATGATGTCATCCACCTAGAAGTATGCCTCTGGGAGTGCTGTGTTCCAGTAATCTCGGTAGCGCATTCTGTAACTGCGACATGCTGTAGTATAATAAGGTAGCTAGGTGTATGTTCGACTCCCAGCCCTACCAAGTGTGTGTGTCTGTGTGTTTCCAGCTTCCTGAGGACAGAGTAATGCTTTTAGACTGCTCAATCTCCATACATTCCCTATTGGCATCTTTGCCTTTGCTGATGATGTAATCCACCTAGAAGTATGCCTCTGGGAGTGCTGTGTTCCAGTAATCTCGGTAGCGTGTTCTGTAACTGCGAAATGCTGTAGTGTGTTAAAGTAGTTAGGTGTATGTTCGACTCCCAGCCCTGCCAAGTGTGTGTGTGTGTCTGTGTGTTTCCAACTGCCAGAATAATGCTTTTAGACTGCTCACTCTTCATACATTCCCTATCGGCGTCTTTGCCTTTGCTGATGATGTCATCCACCTAGAAGTATGCCTCTGGGAGTGCTGTGTTCCAGTAATCTCAGTAGCACATTCTGTAACTGCGAAATGCTGTAGTGTGATAAGGTAGTTAGGTGTATGTTCGACTCCTCACCCTGCCAAGTGTGTGTGTGTCTGTGTGTTTCCAGCTGCCTGGGAACAGAATGATGTCTTTAGACAGCTCACTCTCCGTACACTCCCTATCGGCATCTTTGCCTTTGCTGATAATGTCACCCACCCAGAAGTATGCCCCTGGGAATGCTGTGATGCTGAAACTCAGTAGCGCGTTCTGTTACTGCGTAATGTTGTAGTGTGGTATGCTAGATAGGTAGGTGCTCGATTCCAAGGCATGGCAGGTGTGTGGGTTTGGCAGTTATACCCTATGTGTTGGTATCTGTGGGTGGCTACATGCAGGATGTGTTCAGTGTGTTTTGTTGCTGACCTATATAGTGCCCACAGCCCGCATATTCTGCCAAGATACTGGGTTGTCAACACATACATTCGCCAATAGGTCTTGTAAGTAATGTCAGCAGCCCTACTCTTACCCTTAATACAGTCTGACCCATGTGACGCAACAAAACACACATGCCTTGATAGTAACAACACTAAATGATGCAGGTGGCACATGTAGTTTCCTTTTCATTCCTGTCTAATGCTTTGCTGTCATGTGGTCCGCTGTTGTGATATAAATGCAATATCTACATATGTGTGTACATGTATATGTGTATGTATGTATATATATATATATATATATATATATATATATATATATATATATATATATAGATATAGATATATGTATATATGTATATATGTATACGTATAATATATATATGATATATGTAGATATAGAGAGATAGACATAGATATAAACATATATGTCTGGGGACATCAGCACTATTGAATGTTTGTGCCGGATGATCTGTATGTGATAACCTCGGATATCTGTATATCTGTCATGGCGTAGTGGTAATGCACGCCGCCTGTTGTGCAGGGTCCCGGGTTGTAGTCGTGTAGACACTGGTTATTTTGTTGCTGGGAAGACCATGGGACATCGAATATGGTGATAGTAAGGCACCTGTTACCAGTTGTGTACGGATCTGAGTGACACTAAGCAGTGGTTATAAATTTGGTGGTTCGGTATGGGTCATATAACTATTCATTGGAAGACTATACTATGCAGATGCAGTTGACAATAGTGTATCCCATTTATCCCCAGGGTGTGATGCAGATCCCTGGAGTGTATGTGTGTAGTTAGCCGGGTGCAGGGCTCGAATATAGTTGAAAGCATGGGAGGGGGTCAGGCATACTTTACGTACATTGCAGAACTGTGCCTCTGGAGTGCTCCTGCCTTAGCACGCCTAAGCTAGGGTGTGTCTACACCTGCCTGGTGACATTGGGAGGGACAAAAGCAGTAGTGGGGTAGTCAGGGTTTACAGGCTGCACAAACAGGTGATGATCAGCACAATCAGCCGATGACATGGCCAGCCTGCACCTGAACAGTACAGTAATGTGAGCAAGCAGCATACACACAGGTGTCTTATGCACTCTACACCACCGGTGTATACCTGCAGGGACATTTCACAACAAAGTACAACCAAATGAGAAGAGTTGCAGCAGGCAACATAGACCAACATGTGCAGAAGGCTGAGGGAAGTGAGGATGTGTATGCTGCTGAACAACCCTTACTGGGGTGACAATAAGACTTTATAGACCCAGGGTGACTTACCAGGGGCTACATGAGCTGGGGATGGTGGAGCACTAAGGGGTGGACAGAGACCTTCTACAGTGGCTTGTTGACCTGTGCCTGCCACACCTGACACATCAAACAGGCCGAGGGTAACCCATCACAGTGGACACCACGGTATGTGTTGACCTAGGTATACTAGCCACAGGTACCTCAAACAGCACAACTGGGGAAATCATTGGGATCTCGCAGGCATCTGCATCCAGAGTATTGCACCAGTTCACAGACGCCATGTCAACGCATGCTAGTGAGCACGTACATGCCCTCAACACACTTGATTAGTAGACCAGCAATATGCATCTCTCCAACCACATGGATGACTACCCTGGGGTACTGGGTGCTATAGCCTGCACACACATACACATCAAAGCACCACCCGGTGAGTGGGGTAGGGCCTATATTAACTGCAGGGGCATACCCTCCAACAGCTAGGCCATATGCGATGGCCAGGGCATTAGATTGAATGTGTGTGCTGTCTGCCCTGGAAGCTATGATGATTCTGATATATGGCTTCTGACACAGCTGTACCACACCTTTGCCAATATGGACATCCCCTACAGTCTCCTAGTGGGGGATGCTGGGTAACCACTGGTGTCGTGGCTGATGACACCCATCAGCAATGCACACACACTTGAACACTCACACCATAATGAGGTGGATGCACATTCAAGACATATAATTGAGGATGTGTTTGGGATGCTCAGGTCACGATTCTGGTATCCGGACACATCCGGTGGAGCCCTGCAGTATTCACTAGCTACATGCACACACTTTGTTATGGTATTTGCTATGCTACACAATCTGATCCTGCAGTAACAGTTGCAGCAGGAACAGCATGGGGCAGGGTCACACAGCCCAACACCACTGCCAAGGCCTGTACAGGCACAGTGTGACTTGGCGAAGGAACTACCTGAGCAGGGCCCAGTTGGCGAAAGGCCGTGCACAGTATGACCTGCCCTTGCAAAGAGGAAACACAAGGCATATGCACTGACACAGTAGGTACCCACTGATTTCCCCTCTCTGACCCGCACACAGTACAATGGATGCCAAACATGACACTACCTGTGCTCGGCCATGTATAGGAGGTGCACTGTGTGCTTCTGACATAGGCAGCCCTCCAGCACCATCCTCAGGTCCATAACACCCCCAGGGGATGTCTATCGACCTAACAATTGGCAGTTGTATTAGAATGTGTATTTACCCATTGCTATGGTATGTATGTGAGCATACAAGAGACTCTGGTATCCAAATGTTAGGGCAGCAGACAGTACACGTTCATAGTGGCACCATGACATCTGTAGCACATACGGGGGTCACAATGGTAGCCAGTAGTGCACAGGGTGTCCTAACCCACTGCAGATTATGGGCTGAACATCATGTGTGTCAGTACAGCCCACATACGTTCCATGCAGCTGGACAGGTGTGGACCAATACAGACAAATGATATACAATGGCCTATGGATATGCCCAATGAATGACCCCAACCCCCAAAGACACACACATACTACAGAAGGCCAGGCAGTTTGATGTAGGTTGTGAAAGCTAGATTGTCCAACACCACTATGCTGGTATTCAAAGCTGGGATCTGACGTACACTGGTATCCCTCCATCCAGCAATCTAGGTAGGTCCACACACTGACATGGAGTACCTGACATACCAGTACAGTAGCAGCAGATGTGTACAACTGTCAGCTGTGCCCCCCATCCAACCTACACATATGAGAGTCATGTGCACCACCCACAGTGCTGTGTAGGACTGTGGATGCTGTTGGATGTCCCCCCACGCTATGCAGACATGTAGCAAATGTCAATGCAACATGACCATTAGCTACCCTGCAGACACAGCATGACACCTGTCTGTGTAGAACGGAGGGGTTGGCAACACAGCACTGACTATCTGGACATGTGACACATGTGATACAGTTGACCATACTTGGCATGCTCACACATATGACGGTATGTCGGTAATGTCGGTCGACAACATGCGTAACAGTCATACTGGGCATGCTCACACACTGAAACACAGGACAGCCAGGCATGCATACACCAGTGGTCCGGACATATCTGCCAGTGCATTGCTATACTGTTGGATGGCTGTGCTGTATGGTGTGAGTGTGGTCTATTGTCTGCACATATGCCATGGTCTATTGTTAATTCACATGAGCTATGTGTGCAGGGTACTGCTACCAACACGTGAATAGAGTGGTTCTTTGTTTGCGGACAGACCGATGCCTTTGGATACGGACTGGGTAAGGCACATTCCAGCAGGTGGGAGCAGTTGTGTGTGGGTTTGCACAGTGTTAAGCACTGCTGACCTCTGGTTACAGCCTTATACCCGTTTAGACTCCACATGTCTTTGACAGTGCACTACTGGCATACTGGTAGACAAACACACTTACAGCCACACGATCACCGACATTTGTGCTTACATTTGTCACTCACGCTGGGGGTGTGCAATCCCTTGTGATGCATATTACATCGGACTACATGACTACAGTATCGGGTATGTCTAACCATTTGGCGATGGCAGGCGTCGACTGTATGGACTCGGCAGCCTGTCCAGTGACGTGAATCATATTATATGCGTGTTCCTCATATGATCTGCTCCCATCTGCCTGATACATGGGAATTGATACTCTGCAATGCTGACATGTGAATGCTATTTTGTTAACGCAGATGTCCGCCGAGTCATGCTACCACATACCTACTGTACATTTTCCACCTTTCAGATTGTATGATGGGAGACTGTAGGAGTAACACCTTTTCCAATTTGCATGGGACAGTCCCTCATTAGACATATGTCATGTGACAATACTCTAGCCATTGCAACTGTCCTGATTAGGGGGCATTCTCATATTCTACGTGTCTGTAGTGGTTGCTTGTTACAGGTCTTGTATACCTGACACGTCGATATGTTATATGTAGTAGCATAAGCAACTTTACTGCTGCTAGACTATGCTTTGATTTGTGCTGATATGTATATTTCTGTACTATGCATGGCTGTAGGTATGTTCTGCCCTGGTACGTCTGACATTCCTACAGATCAGGTCCCACTTTGGCCATTCAGACTGTTACGGCCCTATAGATCCTATATGTAGAGCTATCAAATGTGTCAAGGCAACACATACCCACAGCCAGTAGTAAAAAACAACACCTTAAAAAAAATTGATGCAGGTGGCACATGTAGTTTCCTTTTCATTCCTGTCTAATGCTTTGCTGTCATGTGGTCCGCTGTTGTGATATAAATGCAATATCTACATATGTGTGTACATGTATATGTGTGTATGTATGTATATATATATATATATATATATATATATATATATATATATATATATATATATATAGATATATGTATATATGTATATATGTATACGTATAATATATATATGATATATGTAGATATAGAGAGATAGACATAGATATAAACATATATGTCTGGGGACATCAGCACTATTGAATGTTTGTGCCGGATGATCTGTATGTGATAACCTCGGATATCTGTATATCTGTCATGGCGTAGTGGTAATGCACGTCGTCTGTTATGTGCAGGGTCCCGGGTTGTAGTCGTGTAGACACTGGTTATTTTGTTGCTGGGAAGACCATGGGACATCGAATATGGTGATAGTAAGGCACCTGTTACCAGTTGTGTACGGATCTGAGTGACACTAAGCAGTGGTTATAAATTTGGTGGTTCGGTATGGGTCATATAACTATTCATTGGAAGACTATACTATGCAGATGCAGTTGACAATAGTGTATCCCATTTATCCCCAGGGTGTGATGCAGATCCCTGGAGTGTATGTGTGTAGTTAGCCGGGTGCAGGGCTCGAATATAGTTGAAAGCATGGGAGGGGGGTCAGGCATACTGTACGTACATTGCAGAACTGTGCCTCGGGAGTGCTCCTGCCTTAGCACACCTAAGCTAGGGGTGTGTCTACACCTGCCTGGTGACATTGGGAGGGACAAAAGCAGTAGTGGGGTAGTCAGGGTGTACAGGCTGCACAAACAGGTGATGATCAGCACAATCAGCAGATGACATGGTCAGCCTGCACCTGAACAGTACAGTAATGTGAGCAAGCAGCATACACACAGGTGTCTTATGCACTCTACACCACCGGTGTATACCTGCAGGGACATTTCACAACAAAGTACAACCAAATGAGAAGAGTTGCAGCAGGCAACATAGACCAACATGTGCAGAAGGCTGAGGGAAGTGAGGATGTGTATGCTGCTGAACAACCCTTACTGGGGTGACAATAAGACTTTATAGACCCAGGGTGACTTACCAGGGGCTACATGAGCTGGGGATGGTGGAGCACTAAGGGGTGGACAGAGACCTCCTACAGTGGCTTGTTGACCTGTGCCTGCCACACCTGACACATCAAACAGGCCTAGGGTAACCCATCACAGTGGATACCACGGTATGTGTTGACCTAGGTATACTAGCCACAGGTATCTCAAACAGCACAACTGGGGATATCATTGGGATCTCGCAGGCATCTGCATCCAGAGTATTGCACCAGTTCACAGACGCCATGTCAACGCATGCTAGTGAGCACGTACATGTCCTCAACACACGTGATTAGTAGACCAGCAATATGCATCTCTCCAACCACATGGATGAATACCCTGGGGTACTGGGTGCTATAGCCTGCACACACATACACATCAAAGCACCACCCGGTGAGTGGGGTAGGGCCTACATTAACTGCAGGGGCATACCCTCCAACAGCTAGGCCATATGCGATGGCCAGGGCATTAGATTGAATGTGTGTGCTGTCTGCCCTGGAAGCTATGATGATTCCGATATATGGCTTCTGACACAGCTGTACCACACCTTTGCCAATATGGACATCCCCTACAGTCTCCTAGTGGGGGATGCTGGGTAACCACTGGTGTCGTGGCTGATGACACCCATCAGCAATGCACACACACCTGAACACTCACACCATAATGAGGTGGATGCACATTCAAGACATATAATTGAGGATGTGTTTGGGATGCTCAGGTCACGATTCTGGTATCCGGACACATCCGGTGGAGCCCTGCAGTATTCACTAGCTACATGCACACACTTTGTTATGGTATTTGCTATGCTACACAATCTGATCCTGCAGTAACAGTTGCAGCAGGAACAGCATGGGGTAGGGTCACACAGCCCAACACCACTGCCAAGGCCGGTACAGGCACAGTGTGACTTGGCGAAGGAACTACCTGAGCAGGGCCCAGTCGACGAAAGGCCGTGCACAGTATGACCTGCCCTTGCAAAGAGGAAACACAAGGCATATGCACTGACACAGTAGGTACCTACGGATTTCCCCTCTCTGACCCGCACACAGTACAATGGATGCCAAACATGACACTACCTGTGCTCGGCCATGTATAGGAGGTGCACTGTGTGCTTCCGACATAGGCAGCCCTCCAGCACCATCCTCAGGTCCATAACACCCCCAGGGGATGTCTATCGACCTAACAATTGGCAGTTGTATTAGAATGTGTATTTACCCATTGCTATGGTATGTATGTGAGCATACAAGAGACTTTGGTATCCAAATGTTAGGGCAGCAGACAGTACACATTCATAGTGGCACCATGACATCTGTAGCACATACGGGGGTCACAATGGTAGCCAGTAGTGCACAGGGTGTCCTAACCCACTGCAGATTATGGGCTGAACATCATGTGTGTCAGTACAGCCCACATACGTTCCATGCAGCTGGACAGGTGCGGACCAATACAGACAAATGATATACAATGGCCTATGGATATGCCCAATGAATGACCCCAACCCCCAAAGACACACACATACTACAGCAGGCCAGGCAGTTTGATGTAGGTTGTGAAAGCTAGAATGTCCAACACCACTATGCTGGTATTCAAAGCTGGGATCTGACGTACACTGGTATTCCTCCATCCAGCAATCTAGGTAGGTCCACACACTGACATGGAGTACCTGACATACCAGTACAGTAGCAGCAGATGTGTACAACTGTCAGCTGTGCCCCCGTCCAACCTACACATGTGAGAGTCATGTGCACCACCCACAGTGCTGTGTAGGACTGTGGATGCGGTTGGATGTCCCTCCACGCTATGCAGACATGTAGCAAATGTCAATGCAACATGACCATTAGCTACCCTGCAGACACAGCATGACACCTGTCTGTGTAGAACGGAGGGGTTGGCAACACAGCACTGACTATCTGGACATGTGACACATGTGATACAGTTGACCATACTTGGCATGCTCACACATATGACGGTATGTCGGTAATGTCGGTCGACAACATGCGTAACAGTCATACTGGGCATGCTCACACACTGAAACACAGGACAGCCAGGCATGCATACACCAGTGGTCCGGACATATCTGCCAGTGCATTGCTATACTGTTGGATGGCTGTGCTGTATGGTGTGAGTGTGGTCTATTGTCTGCACATATGCCATGGTCTATTGTTAATTCACATGAGCTGTGTGCGCAGGGTACTGCTACCAACACGTGAATAGAGTGGTTCTTTGTTTGCGGACAGACCGATGCCTTTGGATACGGACTGGGTAAGGCACATTCCAGCAGGTGGGAGCAGTTGTGTGTGGGTTTGCACAGTGTTAAGCACTGCTGACCTCTGGTTACAGCCTTATACCCGTTTAGACTCCACATGTCTTTGACAGTGCACTACTGGCATACTGGTAGACAAACACACTTACAGCCACACGATCACCGACATTTGTGCTTACATTTGTCACTCACGCTGGGGGTGTGCAATCCCTTGTGATGCATATTACATCGGACTACATGACTACAGTATCGGGTATGTCTAACCATTTGGCGATGGCAGGCGTTCGACTGTATGGACTCGGCAGCCTGTCCAGTGACGTAATCATATTATATGCGTGTTCCTCATATGATCTGCTCCCATCTGCCTGATACATGGGAATTGATACTCTGCAATGCTGACATGTGAATGCTATTTTGTTAACGCAGATGTCCGCCGAGTCATGCTACCACATACCTACTGTACATTTTCCACCTTTCAGATTGTATGATGGGAGACTGTAGGAGTAACACCTTTTCCAATTTGCATGGGACAGTCCCTCATTAGACATATGTCATGTGACAATACTCTAGCCATTGCAACTGTCCTGATTAGGGGGCATTCTCATATTCTACGTGTCTGTAGTGGTTGCTTGTTACAGGTCTTGTATACCTGACACGTCGATATGTTATATGTAGTAGCATAAGCAACTTTACTGCTGCTAGACTATGCTTTGATTTGTGCTGATATGTATATTTCTGTACTATGCATGGCTGTAGGTATGTTCTGCCCTGGTACGTCTGACATTCCTACAGATCAGGTCCCACTTTGGCCATTCAGACTGTTGGCGGCCCTATAGATCCTATATGTAGAGCTATCAAATGTGTCAAGGCAACACATACCCACAGCCAGTAGTAAACTGACTACTTCAACGGTTTGCATACGTTAAGGTTATTCTTCTAGCATTATAATTGCTAATACTGATTCCTATTACATGTAACTGTTTCTGATACAACAAATTAATTTCTGACACCACTACACACAATTTATGGCCTCCTTTCCCAAACTCACAGGCCATGTGCCATAACATTCCTTTTGCAGGACACAACTGCCCAGACGGGTGTGTCCCTCAAAGGCGTATGGGTGGTAAACCTCATCGATTATGCTATCATCTACCTAAGGTGGTCAGGAAATTATGCACTTTCTGTCACTAGCAGAACTCACATACCAATGGGGGAGAATGAACACTGTATCAGGAACACTGCATAACACCCTGTGGAACACACTTAGATGATTGATTCTATTAACCAGACACATTGACAGTCACAGAGCATATGTATTCATTCACGTTTGTCGAGGCACATGCTGTTTATGACTCATACATGTTGTCATCTGTCATTACCTGTATTCTGCCACCTATCCACCTAATATCACTAGTTCTGGAAGTGTTTAGTTGGACTTTGTTACATTCTGATTCATAACTATGGACGTCCATGCTAATCAGGTACACAGCACTGATATGGTCCCTATGTATTCCCCGATGGTTTACAGACTATCCAATAGATGTGCTCTTCAGGTTTGGGAGGTATAGGCATCTGCTATGTCTACATAGGAATATTATTGACTCCCACAGGGCAGGCCTACTACATCTCTGCCAACCAGCACCTGCACACTTGAGCCCATTATTGCATACCCATGGTTCACCTACCTGGCATCCCTCTACAACTCTCATGACAAATACTTACTGTGAGCGCAGCTGGGGTATGAGCACACCCCTACACAATGCCCACTCTCCCCGTCTCAGGACACATGTTGTACGTTTTGTCTACCCATGTATTATCACACTTGCACAACCTACTGTGCCATGTACACCTACATCCTTCTGGCATCAATGACAAGTGGTTCACACGTACAGTGAATTTTTGGGGTCCCGCAAGGGACAACGTTATCCATGTTTAAAGTGTAGACCTTGAAAATCTCTCCCACTGGTACTTTCCTGCCAGTGTTTTGGACAGCAGCAGTGTATTTATCTTTATTGCCTGTCTGTATGTCTGACCGGCCTAGCTGGGCGGTACAACATTTATTTATTGGACCTCCCAGTCACATATGCCCGGGCTGTAAATATGTTACCCCTAATTGCGGTAAAGTAACCTAGTTATGTACATCTGTATATCTACAATGACACATATATTTGTTTTGTGTGTATGTGTATATATTAATACCTGCTGTATGTGTGTATATATATATATATATATATATATATATATATATATATATATATATATATATATATATATATATATATATATATATATAGATATATGTATTCTATCTTTGTGTGTGTATGCATATATATATATATATATATACATATATATATATATATATATATATATCTGTGTATATATATATATATATATATATATATATATATGTGTGTGTGTGTGTATATAAATATATATACATATATATATATATATATATATATATATATATATATATATATTTATCTATATATACATCTGTGTGTCCGTTAACCTATACATTTCCTGGACATAGACACTTACGCATGCGTATTGGGTTTTATCTCTGCTTCAACAGCATACTATTGCCTTACTCATTATGACACCGACACTTCACTCCGGTGAACTTGTGATCAGTATACTGCACGTTATGCAGAAGACAGATGTCGCATGTTTTTCATGTTTGGGATGCTGCTGATAAGTGTAATGTGCTACAGTGTCATTTGACCTATTACTCATATGCGCAACCTATTATTCCTGCTACTGTGTTTGTTTCTGTGCACATTCATATTATTAATGTTAATAGAATGAGTGTTTGTGTTACTGAGATTGTACATCACCATACTGATGTCTGCATGTAGTTGTGTCTTTCTGCTTTTCCTAGATTGGGGTTGTCACAGCTGAACTCCGTTCCGCTCATGGTTGGCAGATAGGTTTTACGTGCCGGGCTGCCAGCCCTGACGCACAACGTCTAACGACGATATGCCCATTCACGCATGTCTCCATGCAGGCTACGCTCTATCTGGGAATTGCACCTACGTACTGGCTGACCTCCATGGGCTGCTCCATTGCAACTGGTGCAACATACCCTAGCACTCCTGTGTCCATACACACATATCCATAGTTTTTCCGGCACACCCGTGTTGAGTTTCCATGCATAACAGCCATTATCCACCTGATATTGCAGCCATGACACACCTTTACACATTGCCCCCTCCAGAGCATTGGGGCCCTACACACATTTTGTACTGCCTCGTATATTCACAGGGTCCCCATCCATTCATATTTGCACATACGTACCTTTCCTGGTGTTATGGATTACAAACGATTTGCGGGTTACAATTGTAGGTGGTCGCAACATGTACTACATTCCATCTGTGTATAATGTTGATGTAGCACTTCAGCGATGTTATGGCCACTGGTATAACCCTACCTCTGGTGTGAATAGTGGTGCTCTACTCAGTCTTGTGCAGCTTTCTCTGACATACGCTGTGAGCACTTTATAATACCTTACTTGCTCTAGATTCCCTTCACAACCCTTATGTTTGCTTTTGTCTTTCGGCGTTCATTCTATATGTATATATATATATATATATAATTGCATATTTCTGCTATGTTTGTGGATATTTATCTATACACACATCTATCTATCTATATATGTATATATATATATATATATATATATATATATATATATATATACAAAAGTTACAGCTGTACAAGACAACATACATTTGCTATGCTACAAGCTCCGTACACCCGAGCAGGCGCACTTGCATCTACTTATTCTGAGTTACATATGTTTACTGCCACTTCTTTGTGATTCCATGTGCCTTATTCCTTATGAAAGTACCACTTTGATTGATGGAATCCGGTTAACAGCTCCATGCAAGACACGCGGTCATCTTTACATGTATAAATCTTGAACCGTGAATGCCTTTACGTTAGGCGGATGCTCTAACCACTACACTATTGTTGTTCTGCCTCATTTATATGTATACCCATGGTTCATAGCTACTCTGACATATGCCTCAATGCTTCACTTCCGACATTCCCTGTTTCCTACTGCTCTGGACCCGTGCTGCATGTCTACTCACTCCAAGGATATTCAGAACTCCTACGCTTATAGTCCTAGCACATACGTGTGTTTGATTTGCAGGGTGTTCATGTGCTGGTCCAGGTGTAGGCTTGTCCGACTGGTGACTAGAACTGCCCTGTAGCTGTTCAAATATCAGACATAGCACACGGACAGAGTTAGTCCAGATTTTAACATTCTACCTGTGTTTACAGACGCAGGTGTTTGGGCACCTCTGATCACATTATTAGGTCGGCACTACATAATTTAGGGCGGTGAGTGGTTCCACTACAGAATACAGGGTGGGGGGAGGTTTCCACGTGTTTCCCTTCACATTTGACTATTTCATTCATTTATATATACAATGAATATTATTCTGGACATCAGTTATAAATTCACTACAGGTATGCAATAGTCCTGTCAGCACATTTGACAGTTGGTTGGTGTACATATGTGTACGGACCTCTGTAATACTCGGGGACTAGTTTCTACAGTGACAGGGGCAAGGCTATGACAAATCAGGGACAATTACGGACACTTCTACCATATTAGTTCTATTAACATGGAACGTGTTGACAGATACGTATTACTACTAATTTTCTGCAGTTAAATGCATCTGTTATTCTTAATTGTTGTAATTAGTCATTCTCATTCAACACCTTTTCTCCAAAGGTCACTGGCTTTGTGAGTGATTAAGAGGCTGGCCAGTTATTGTGCAAATGCTCTGACCATTGGTAGGGTTGACACATTGTCATATATACAGGTTGGGATATATTCTGGGGACGCCAGATTGTTTAGGCCAACACATACCCATGGTCAGTGCAGGTTTAGAACATTCATTATTTTCGTACCTGAGAGCCTATACCTTTAGCACTTTAGTTGTTAGTCTGTTTCTTGTATGAATCACATATTTTCTATCCTGATATGATGGCTTTAGGCAACTGTTACATGCAGTATGGTACATAGTTATTTCCTACAATCACAGGACATTTGGCATTGTATCATTGCTGGTCAGGACACACCTACCCACACAGTGACTGTCCCTCACACAGTGGATCAGGGGGTATCCTGTTTACGTCAGTGCCTTCATCACCCTATTTCCAAGTGCCACTATGCGAATGTGTACAATATATTCTCTCGATTATTCATGTCGGGAAACGTGCGTCACAGGCAGGTGTTTGATCCTGGGTAGTAAGTTCTGCATGACCATCTAGGGCTGGACTGTCTCGTGCACCACTACTGAACATTCCAACTTGTGTCCAGATGTCTACAGGACTGGACATCGTGTCTTGATACCCATTCTGATGTTTACACAAGTTACTTATCCCATGAGGGATATCCAAAAATTTAACAAGACCAATACCGACCATTTGTTTGGCATTACGAAAATGTGCTGGAGGTTTTACATGCAAGGGATACATAGTTTGCAATCCTGAAACTGACTAGGGTGACACTGCCTACTACATATGAGTAGTGGTCACTATGTGTAGATATGGCTGCGCCAAGCTAGTAGGTCAAGTATGGCTGGATTTGGTGGACGTTCAGGTATGGGGCGGGTTTTGTGCTGTGGAGGGGATGATGAGTATTCCATTATGCATCCAGGTGTATTACATTTGAATTGGCCGGTTCCATCAGGACCATTCTGTGGGTATGTGCCGGTGACATTTCTGTACATGTGTATCGCACATTTTAACATTCATGTGTTTGTGGGATTCTGTTCTACAGTGTGGCCTGTCAGGTTGTATTGCAGATGTGCATACATGTTCTTTGTGTTTCTTTCTGATTCCCCTGCTGCTCCCTCATACACCTCCAGTTCACCTATTCTGCATATGACACAGTCTCGTCTTTGAGGATTATACCATTACCCCCCCCCCACACACTTATTCCTGACATTCCATCCATCACTGCTTTGGTTGATGGCCCATGACACGGACAAGGTAACACATTGCATACACTACATATGTCAGGTGCCTGTATGGTTGTGTGGACTACCCTGGCATGTTTCACCTTCCACATGCTATACATCACGCACATAGGTACATGCCCATACTTAACTTTCATGACATGGTTGGTACACCCAGGTAATACCCTTTCAACTGTGACACATCCTGACAAGTACGGCTTGGACCGCATATGTGCGGATTTTGGCCGACTGCTCTGATCATTGGTAGGATGCCACCTTTTCCTATGTCCAGGATGGGATATATTCCGGACACATATCCAATTGTACTGGACAACACATACCCACAGTCAATGCTATGGATAATACTGTTCCTTTAAGCCTACATGTTGCCTTATTGTTGTAGCAGTTTATATGCTCCTTCTGTTTCGTTTTCATGCTTATTCTATTTCCTGTCACATATGGTATGTTAAATAAAGACATACCTATTGTATGTGACTATTACATGCGTTGTGGGATATAATTCTGTCATACGGTCGCTAGATACTTACATTTATCGTGGTTTTGTTATGGACACATCTGCCCAGCTGTGTACTCTCCCTCACAATGTGGGAAAGCTGGTGACCCTGACCATTGGGCTGGACGTAGCTATTGGCGGCGCGCTAACATCATGTGTTTCACTTCCACTTGGTATTACTATCTACACTGTGTTGGACTATGGGCACACAGTTTTCAATGTCATTTGTTCAAGGGATGGGGACCCATTATTCCCTACCATGCATTTGTGTTTGCTTCTTCATTTTGTGTTTGCAGGAACTGTCTTGCATGCTTTGCATACGTTTTGGTATCCACAGACACTGACAGATGTGATTACTATTGCATGCAAATTCTTAAATGCAAGCATTTTAGGTTGCACATCGACAGCTGACATTTCCACGCCTCCGTGCGGCACTTCGACACGCCCTATGCACTCGCTCTTGTTTCCTATGCACGTGGCTGTGGCAGCAGCACGCCTTCATTAATATGCATTTGGCACTACTGCACCATCTACATGCCGCACGGTCGGCGCAAGCCTAACGCTGGCCTTGCGCCGAGCTTCATGAATCCCAGGGTAAGTTTATTTGGGTGCTAACCACAGTTGCCAATGACAGAAGAAAAAGTAAATGAGTTTTAGAGGTTTATCTGTAATGGATTGGAAAAGAGTTATAGAAATAACTTACAAAAATAATTAGAAAGGACATTTAGGGTGGAACTTAATAAAGCCTACACATTTTTTTTCATGTAGGTGTTGTGAAGCGCTGCTGCTTACATGGGTGTGAACATTTTTAGATTTAAGCACTGCTGAGTGGCACGCAAGTACACGCCAACATGGAAACTTCTGTGGCATGGAAATTGCTTCATAAACAGTGAATCCCATGCAAATGAGGCAGGTAGAGTGATCCAGCAAGCAGATAGGCATCTTTGCTGACCCTGTGTCAGTGTTCATAGTGTAAGTAGAAAAATTCCATGTTCAGAAGTGTAGAAAGACAAAAGGGGTTGCAAAAATGTAGATATGTGGACAGAAATGTAATTCCACATACACATATGAGTGAAACTATTATCCTGTATGTCTGAAAAATTAAAGCAAATAAGTTAAATTAATTTTTTTAATAATCTGGGCATGTTTGCACAGCACACCACAATGCACAGACATGTTTTATAGAAAAATAAGAAAAAATTGGAAAAAAATATTATGTGGCAGAGATGTATTCAGCATCTTTCTTGGAGTCTCTACAATGGTGCACTGGTGCTGTTGCTAATGTGGTAGGGCTAGGAAGTATGTAGTTTCCAGTCTGTAAGCACAGATACCTATGCAAATGAGGTTGAGATACTGAATAGCAGAAAGGAGTAATCATGTCTGCATATGCCCTTTGTGTAGGCTTAGACTAATGTTGCTGTTTTCACAAGATGTAGCGCCAGTCAGGGGGAGTGTGTCCACTGACTTCTAAGTTCATTTCAGCTTAGGTGCCCTGTTTTCATGGTGCATTTCCTGGTTAAGCCTGTCCTTCCTGGGGATGTGTCCACTAACTTCTAAGCTCTGATTATCTTTGGTTCGCGTGTTTGCATGGTGCACCGCCTTGCTGAGTGTGTCTGACAACCAGATGTATTCAATTATTTTTGACCCTTATTTAAGCTAAAATAGGGCACTGAATGATGTCAATGATATTGTAGGCAGGTGGAATACATCATAGATAGCCAATCACACAATCTGTACCTACAGCACAGCTCTGTAAAGTATGCATACACCCTACATTATGATTTTTCCCCAGTACTCTGGACCATTGCAGTACAAACTTGGGAATTTTAATGGAGATAATGTTAAGGGTTGCTCCAGGTCTGCTACATCTGTATGTGCTAGATGCTGAAGTCAATCCTGCTGCTAATGACAATAGGCCTAAACAGAGAAGGAAAAGAGTGTTCAGGCCCAGGGTGACCTTCCAGGGCTACATGAGCTGGAGATTGTAGAGCACTACAGAGTGGACAGGGACATACTACAAGTACTCATTGAGCTCTGCTGCCCTCAACTCATACCCAGAGTCAACAGAGGAATACCCGTCCGAGTGAAAACAAAGGTATGTGCAACCCTTAGGATACTAGCTTCAGGTACTTTCCAAAGACCAAATGGGGACATGACGGGGTTCTCACAGCCATCAGCATCCAGGGTACTCCACCAGTTCCTGGATGCCATGCTACCATATGCCAGTGAGCACATTTCTTTTCCCCTCACTGTTGAGTTGAAGGCCAGCAATATGCAACACTTTTACCATGTAGCACACTGCCCTGAAGTACTGGATGCCATAGACTGCACTCTTTTACACATCAAGGCACCACCTGGTGAGGAGGGTAGAATCTACATCAACCGCAATGGGTAACATTCTATCAACTGCCAAGTCGAGTGCAATGCCCAGGGGATTATCATGAATATGTGTGTGTCAGCCCTGGCAGTTATAACGACTTCCATATTTGGCATGCATTGCAGCTGTACCAGATGTTTGCTGGGGGGGACATCCCACATGGCCATTTACTTGGGGATGCTGGCTAAGCACTGGAACAATGGATGATGACACCCATCAGAAATGCACGCACACCCACTGAAGAACACCATAATGAGGCACATGCACAAACTGGGAACATCATAGAGCATGTGTTTGGGCTTCTGAAGTCACGGTTCTGATGCATTGATATATCTGGTGAAGCCCTGCAGTACTCTCCAACCACATGTGCATAGATGCTCACAGTATGTGCTGTGTTGCGCAATATGATCCTGTGGAAACAGCTGCAGCAGGATCAGCAAAGGGAAGGGTTACACAGCCCCTCACCACTGCCTAGGTCACCACAGCCACAGTCAAAGGAGGATGAGTAGGAGGAGCCCCCTGATGATGTCCCTGTAGGCAGATGTAGGTGTGCCCAGTATGTCCTGGCTTTGGCTAAGAGACAATCCATAGCACGTTCACTGACAACCTAGGGCCCTAGTAACTGACACCTTAATCCTACTCACAGACATATATTAACATCAATGCCAGGCAACCCACATAACCTGTACCTATCCGTTTATTGGCTGTGTACTGTTTGTATCAGACAGAATCAGCCCTGAACTACAGTTCTGTCAACTGATGCATGCGCAAGGTAATCCTATAACCTACACACTAGTTTTAAGGATTACTATAATATGGTATCACATGTATGGATCTGCTGCATTTATGCAAGGAAATATAGTAGGCTATTTGGACAGAAGTAACATCAACATGGGACTATAGATACCCAGTCCACTAGCTTGTGTTCCTCAATATTCACTAGGCCGCATGGTTGGAATATTCACTACATCAGTCAAGGGAGATGTTAAACAGTGGGGTCACATGATATCTGGACTACTGTGTATCCCAGCAGAACATGTGGTGCTGTTCCTGCACACCCAACACAGTAGTTTTCCCATTTAACTGCTTTAACAGTAAGTCAACGATGGTATATCAACAGTCTAGGTAATCTCAGGGCATTAACATAGAAATCAAACACACATTGTATGTCTTACATAAAGCAGGAATAACAATGTACATATACATGCCGTTGATTGTGTGATGAATGACTCCTCTCTGTCTGGCAGCTTGTGTGGCTCTAGGGAAGTCTCCATGGCTGATGGTGTTGATTCAAATATGGAAGTATCCACATCTTTTGCATGTGAGGTATTGTTATGTTGGAGTTTTCACCGACTGTCAGTCTGTGTGTGGTGTAACATTAAGAATCTCTGTTACATATTTCATGCATTTATTTAATTAATGGCATTTGTTTATTGGGAAAGTCCAATGGGCCAAGAAGAACCCATTTTCAGTGGAGTCCCAGGGAGAAAATCTCCACAGAGGCAATTACTATACCAACTACATAATATTGGAACAGTTTGTATTAACAAGAAGCATAGTCATAACAGGCATTATAAATACAATAAAGTACAATATGAACATGTAGGTGGTACAGAGAAATAATGTGAAAACACAAGGCATTGCAATAAATCCAAGGAGCATATTCTAGTACACTCTGATGTTGGTGTATATTAATTACACCAGACAGCTGGAGAATGCCATGGACATTATAAGTACAGTACTGCAGAAACACTGACAAATGTCATTGTCTGTAACAAAAAAAATCTTGGACTGGAGTACAGGTAGGTGTGGGCTGTAGTCGTTTTATATGTACTGGCAATTCCACTGGGCATGCCCATATACTTAGTTAAAATGAGCGCAATTCTGTTCCCCTTCATCAAAATGATCTGTTATACATAGATTTGTCTAAAGATACATACATACATATGTGTATACATATCTGTCTGTCACATACATAGCATATCTATCTCTATGTATTTTCAAATAGATATATAGTTTTTATATATATATATATATATATATATATATATATATATATATATGTATATATATATATATATATGTATAAACATACTTCTCAGTCTCTTCCCATATATCTACATAACACATACGCATATTACACACACACACACACACACACACACACACACACACACACAGCTACATGTGTTTTATATACATATAAATATATATTTTATATATATATATATATATATATATATATGGATCACCTTTATATCCTCGAAATCGCGTTTGCCTGACACACTAATGACCGACACCAAAAGACCGACAACAAAAAACGCCGACAACGCAAAGCACCGAAAACCATTACACCAACACACTACACGTAAACAACACAGTACACTACATAACATATGCACTATCCCTAACCCAAACCCTAACCCTAAGGTCCGACACTACCGCACACTTACCCTACCTGCACCCTAACCCTAACTCACTTACCCACCCCTAAACCCACAGTCCCTCACTATCGCACACACACCCTACCTGCACCCTAACCCTAACTCACTTAACCCACCCCTAACCCACAGTCCCTCACTATCGCACACACACCCTACCTGCACCCTAACCCTAACTCACTTAACCCACCCCTAACCCACAGTCCTCACTATCGCACACACACCCTACCTGCACCCTAACACTAACTCACTTAACCCACCCCTAACCCACAGTCCTCACTACCGCACACACACCCTACCTGCACCCTAACCCTAACTCACTTAACCCACCCCTACACCCACAGTCCCTCACTATCGCACACTTACCTGTCCGCTCCTAACACTAAATCCCTCACTCGATCGACACTTACCGAGTCCGGTTTCTCACCTTGTCGGTCATCTGCGTTGTCGGTATTTTCGCCCCATCGGATTCCGTGTCGGCCAAACGCGTTGTCGGGCATCTAAAGGTGACCCATATATATATATATATATATATATATATATATATATATATATATATATAAATATACATCCCTATTATATACATAAATATGTGTGTGGATGTCTGTATTGTCCTACATACCCTAATAATAGTGAGTAAAGCTGCTCTATCACACATTTATAATGTTGCTCAAAGGATCCATGTAAGGGCTCGGCAGTACATAATGCACTTATCTTCAGGCCCCTGTGTCTGCTGGATGTCACTAAATAGACAGTGACAAGTGAAGAGGTGGTGTAATGTGTAATGTTGTCTATGTATGCATAGACAGGGCACATTGTTCCTGCTCACAGGCTTGAACAACCAAGTGCAAACAGCCACATATGGCCATACTGTAAGTGTAAACACATAGCTAGGATAATAATAGTTACCTGACTGCTAGGATACTAGATGCAGATGACAGTATGAATCAATATTACTCTGCAGGACACAGATGCTGTTCGACACAAGCCTTGTTTGTGTAATCCCCAAGTAGTTTGTCTGCAATCACATGTAAAACAGACATCAGTTATGGGATGTGTGATAAGTACTGTGATCTACGGTGTGTAAGACTAGATAGGTAGGGGTTCTAATGTCACTCCAGTCTAATTGGTGTGTGTGTGTGTGTGTGTGTGTGTGTGTGTGTGTGTGTGTGTGTGTGTGTGTGTGTGTGTGTGTGCGTGCGTGTGTGCATGTGTATGTGTGTGTGTGTGTGTGTGTGTGTGTGTATGTGTGTGTGTGTGTGTGTGTGTGTGTGTGTGTGTGTGTGTGTGTGTGTGTATATCCCCTGCAAAACAAATGAGAATTCCTCATTGGCTATCAAACTGCAATGGCTTTGCACTTTTTGGCCCTGTAAGTTGTTGCTGGCTTCCAAACTGCTCTTTTCTACAAGGCCTAATGATATCATCTACCTCAAGACTACCAGCTGCCATAGTCATGTCAGACTTAAACCGTGCCACATGCGATAATTACTGTTATCAGTAGTGTGCCAGACTAGGTAGGTGGGGGTTTTAATCTCACTCCAGGCCACTGAGTGTATGGGTGCATGTGTGTATGTCTGTATGGCATATATATGATCACCTCAGTAACTTAGAAAGAGGTAGGGTTTTGCAGTATTTTATTTGTTGCAGGTGATGTGGACCTTCAAATGCCTGACCACAACTAGCTGTGCTGATGTTATCATGCATAATATGTCCTAAACTGATAGTGTTAACAGACATGAGGTGTGTTGCATGCATCACATACTGTGATCTGTAGTGTGTACCATTACATAGGTAAGTGTTCTAATCTACATACAGCCAACTTGTACTATGTGTGTGCTGTGCCATGTCCTGTAAGCAGTAATTGAAAGTGGTGCTATCCTCAATGTTGCCATGTTTGTGTGTGTGTGGCTGTTAGAGCATTTTACATCAGCTTATGGAACCATAGTATGTTTGAACTTAACTAGCATAATGCACATATAGCCCTCACAATCATAGACAACTCTATACCCTTATTTACATGATCAGAACATATTGCCCCAGTCCAAGAGGGACACAGGCCAAAGCCTTGTGGTAAAATGATGGTCACCCAGCCAGTCATACAGATGGCATGTGCTGAGGTGCACTGAGTTGCTCTGTGTGCCATTAGGCAGGGTTCTGTTTCAAAGTTGTGTTAAAGTCTGCTAGAAAAATCTCTCCCACCAGCATGTATTACTAACGTCAAACACTAGGCTAATGCTCTTAGAGTGATTAATCCATTGAATATGACACCTACAGATATACAGCATTTGAAGTCAAGCAGGGTCACACATTGCCCAGTATGCAAGGCAGAGCTCAGCTCTGAGTAGTCTATATGCCACAGGCTACTATGATACTCATTTCAGACAGTCCCCATTGAACACATACTGAACAAGTGAAGTTCCCTTGTGAGGGACCATACTGTTGTGTGCAAGTGCCAGCATTGATTGGAAAGATCCATTACCAAATGGACATTGCACTCAGATATTGGCATGCTGAGGAAAGAGTACATGGAGGTTATGAGTATGTCAGTTATTAGCACATTAGGTGTAAACCTGTCACCAGGTCTGTGTGCCCAATTCTTTCACCCTTAAGTATGTACATCACATGCTGTGACTGATGTGCCACTTACCAGATAGACAGGTGTTAGCGATGGAAATGATACTACTCAGCACATGCCATCTGTTGTATAATTATCTAATAGTATTGTAATTGTTTAGGTATCTTTCTGCATTTTGTATTAACTGTATCTTTCTCGGAGCTTTTCTCCTCGGGCCTCTATTGAAAACGGACATATATCCAATCAGACTAGCCCGGTCAACAAATGTAAAATAAAATAAAATAAAATAAATAATAAAATACTACAAATATATTTGCATGGAGTTTATGGCCATTAGTATGTCAACAGGCATTTGTTCGTCAATATCCTCTTGTAGGATATTGACATAACTCACAGACTCCATGAGTGATCACAGTTTGCAGGCATCAACCAACACTGTTAGCCACAGACATTCAGTAGTCATTTGGATTGTGGTTAAGTGGATTCCAAACAATAGAGTACCCAGGAATGAGCACTGTTGAATACTGCTGCAGATCAGCTACTGGAGGCAGATGCCCCTCTGTTGAGCATGTGTGCCATCAATGGGCCACTGAGTCACCCCTACAATGACAGTACCATGGATGCCTAAGTGGGTGCTTTGTAAATGATGCCTGAGTGGAGGATATAGTCAGAAGGCTTGACCCTGTCCAGGGAGTTGTATGCCTTGATGTCCTCTCACCCAGGCCCTTGGTGACTGCCTCAGAATTGTCCACCACATTTAACTCGACAGCAGCACTAGGAGCTAAGGATGGGTGGCACAATTCCAGGGTAACCCTATGGGCTAGGCATGTAAAGGCTCTGAGGCCATTAGCCTAGTGCACACCTATGAACCTATGAACAGTCATGATTCCCCTGTCAGACATCCAAATTGTGTACAGTCATCTGTGTGTAGATCACATATATGCGTGCTGGTCTGCTCCATGGTGATTGCCCCTACAGGCATACAGATATGGATACTCAGGCAAAGAGGTCTATACTTGTGGTGGTCAGTGGATGCACCACCTCTGTGCAAGGGTTTAACAGTTGCCATTGTCCACTCAGCTGGGGGGCAACCAGTGGTTTTGGTATGAGTGCATGGTGTTCCCAATGGTGTTAGTAATCCATCTCAGATCTCATGTAAGATGCAGCCTGGGATGTTATCATGTCCAATAGATGCTGTGTATCCTCAATTGAGAAGCCATTTATAACCTGCTCTGTAGATATGGAAATTAAGGAAGAGGTTGTAGGAATGTCATGTGTCATAAGTGGGAGGGACAGGGAACTGAAGTTGAAGCAAAACCTGTGGAACTACAGGTTAGCTATGGGTACAGACCCATTATGTGTGGCATCCTTATGTATGATTTCACCCACAGTCTGGTTCTGTGCTTTGAGGTTATACATGTAATTGCACTGTGCGTTGTAGTTCTACTTTATGTAGGTGGCTACATTTTATCACTTACTGTGTCTGCACAACATCACAACAACACTATGTGCTTCTTTTAGCTGAGGAGGTTGTGCCTTCATTTTAGGGGGGGCACCCTCACCCCAAATGTCACATAGCGATGCCCACCTCTTATTGTACAGATTGCTAATGGCAGTTGTCCACCAGGTAGGTATGCTGTGCCATGAGGAGCCTGTGTTCCTCCTGTCACATGCATCTGAGTTCATGCAGTTGTAATATTACTGGCTGTAGAAATCTGCATACTTGCCTCTCCCATTTGAGGGGGGAGGTGCAGTCAAGCTATATAAACCATCCCACAGGAGGTAATAAATGGCTTTGTTGAAATATATGTCTGTATTGTATGAAGTGGGGTTAGTGCTGGTAGTGTTAATGAGAGTGTTCTGTGTTCAGATCCCACCAGGGAGGACCTCACATCGGGGAGATGCAGTGGTCACCAATACTGGTAAACACATGATTCAGTATATTGGTTCCACCTGTGGGGTTGTCATGGCACTGTTCCAGGGAATTGTAGTTAAGGAAGTGGACTAACCTTTGGGCAAGTGAGCTGCAGCATAACTAAGCAACGCAGTTTATGGTCATTTAGAGCCACCCCAAACCATTGTGTAATGATATGTCTTGATAGACACACATACATACAAATATGCACAATGGGTGTATGGATTCATGGAGCTGCTCCTGTAGCTGGCTGTTGCCCTTCCAGTACTAAATGGCATCTGCAGTGCCTCCAGAAAATCACAGTATTTCAGAAAATCTGTTTGTGTATCTATCCGTAATGAGTATATATGCAACATTTGCAGTACCTTGCACACTGTCATTTTAAGGTATGAATATGTGGATGGACATGTATTCTGATATGGCTGTGGTGCTGTCCACAGCCTTGAATCAGATGTTCTTGACTGCACACATGTCTGCATATTCCAGGATGGGGACACCTTCCACAGAGTGGGGTTCAGTGCTGCCATACCAAGTGTGTAGTAGCATAACCATGGTGTATAAAGGTGTTGTTCTCATTGCCAACTTTTCCATGAACAGTGCTCCTAAGATGCATTGTGGGGGTGTCAACAGCCTTGGCAGATTCTACAAAGCTCAGGGGTAAGAGATGAAGACCATCACTGGTGAAGCATTGATGTCTGTTGAGCAAGGCATCCTAGGCAGACATGTAGTAGATCCCCTTACAATGACACCACATGCTAAGGTAATTATTGACTTCCATCAGTTTCCATGTGTATGGAGCCATCATCCTAAGTGAGGGTCAACTGCAGCTGAAAGCTATGCACATACCCACAAGAGACACAGATTGGCTAAGCTCATTTATGTGTCTGCATAAAGTCTGGTGATGTATGTCTCTAGTTGGACACAACTGCAGGAACTATGATGTCAACATTATGTTAACTGATATTCCTTGATTTGAGACAATCTGTGGTATGGCGTATTGCATCAACCCACAGACAGCTAAATGTGATCTTTCCCATATGTATCCACTTGACACAGACACCAATGTGTCTCACAATGTAATCACCTATGACTAAAAGGTGTGATTTTGTGTTTTACCTCAGGTGTTTGACCAGTGAAAGAGTGGTGCAAGCAGTATTATGTGTACTGTGCTCTCCAGAGGCAGGATTTTTTTAGGTGACTGTTGTATGGGAATGTGTCTGGTAAGAAGCTGCACACATGCAGGTGTGTGTGATGTGGTGTAGGTGGTGCAAGATGTGAGCTGTGCATGTTGGCAAAATGGTCATTGCCATATGTAATGACTGCTGTTGGAATCAACATGACAGAATGGTTTGAAATGCAGTCACATTTGTCACACGTTGTGTTTGTGTGTCATAGTATAAGGGGGTTGGGACACTTTCCACATCTCATCAGCAGGTCCTGCAAAGTTAGAGTCATGTTGCCACACCCTTAGTGTTGACAGCCTGATATACAGTGTTTGTAGGCACTCTTTGCAGTGAAGATGTGGTTGCCAATGTATGCATAGAGGACTCGTTCATCTTTGCTGACATTATGTTGGCCTCACAAGCGTATGATGCCTATCAAACAACCAGACAGCACACTGCTTGTTGTGTGACATGATGTGGGAACACAGACATGTGTTTTGGGTACATAACTGTACAGTATAACATGCTTAGAACATGTGTCAGGTGGACACACATTAGCCAAAGGTGGCCAGTCTGCTCCCAGCCATGTCATCAGATATCCAGCATTAATCTGTTGAACGGCAAGATGCATGACTTGCTGTGAAATTGTCACCTGCAATGGATCACCACTACTGTGCTGCTTGTTTCGGCAAGCTTGCACATTATATTGTGACGCTGCATGGCTCCTACTCACATCTTGTCAGTTTGCTAGTGACATGCCACCAACCCTGGAAAAGAAAGCATAACACATGCAAAAGCCAACTGAATGCCCAGGTACTAATCAAGGCAGCTACCTGGAGAAGAGTATGCAAAGCCTACAGTGCCTTTCATGATGTGAGACAGCTATTTGGATGAACAAACATGCTGTGTCCTTCTTCTCATCATGAGCTTCATAGTAACATTTTGCATACGATGACAGAAAATGTATCGGAGCATGGTATCCTATGTGAGAGTGATTTTAGTGAGACCAGCATTAGTAGTTGCCAGGCACAGGCAACTCCATTGACTCTCCTGCTTTCCATAGTCTTCACAAGGTAATTGTGTATTTCCAGTACACACCACTTGGGTAGTGTCCAACTGCAGAATACCTGTGTAAACCCCCACCATACCTTCACAGGGTACACATATTACACTTCCCTAACTTGTTTGTCTGTGATCTGTACAGACATCTTGGATGACTCTCTTCTTGGAACTTGCTGGAAGCAACTGCAATATTTATTTGCACAAAGGACAACTATCATGCAGTATCAAGCAGTGTCAGTAGCTCCCTGAGTCAAGTGATATGAAACACCATGAAAGAAGTTAGCATGGATATGAGCAGTAACACTGTCATACACCTACTGACACTGGACTAAACACAGTTTGTTTTGCTTAAGGCCAGACCATACCTACTTATCATAACCGGTGGACCCCATTGAGTGTTACACTATGAAATGGATGATGAGAATATGACTCACTCCACCTACCATGGCCTGACAAGGTGTTTGACAATATTAGGCCAGCAGGCCTTGCTGGAAACTGTGTAGATTATTTACAGAGTGGTATGTCAGCTGGTGGATGGATAAGTGTCTGATAGTACTAATCTGGGAAGATAACATTGGGAGACCTATGCTACAATGATGTCAGTCACCAGTGGATTTCCTAAGACATCATTAATGGTGTACCTGTTCTAGCCATTCCCTTCTCTGCAGTCATGGCCACTGTCAGTGACCTCTGACTGACTACATTAACAGGTAATTGCATATTAGGAGCTGTCACTGAATTCCCCCACAGACCCACCATTTATCCAGGATGGCCTGAGACACATATTCAGTGTTTGTCTGAGCCACTGACAAATAGTAAATGCAAATGACTGTACAATGCTATCCTTTGGGATGTCGTCCACCCCTGGAAAATATAGTACTGTCTGCACACCGCACACAGTTGAGCCATTACTCATGGAGTTATGGACACAGAGAGTAATGTAGCCTTTGACTTTCTCTGGTCAGTAAGATGTGAGGATCCATTAATTTTTGTACAACCTATACAGAAAGATATGGGATGTAAATCCCAGACTGTTATTGTTATACTGAATTTGGCACTCATCACACCTATCATTGGCTGCAATGGCACCCTCACTACACAGGCATATCTTACAACTATAGCAGCCACACAGGTTCCATGGTACAGCAATACACATTGTAGATAACATGTCCTATGGAGTCCATCTCAAAACCGTACATGTGTAGACTGTCTCTTAAATGCTTTTGAGGGAATGTGTATGGCTGCTATACAGGGAGGTGTCAGATCCCACTGTGCACCTTCAGTGTATCCATGACAGGACTAACACGTCTTATCTGTTCTACACACCTACACTGTCACTGTGGTGTAAATAGGACATACTGGAGAGACAGGTAAGTGAGACATACACTACACCCTATATGTAACAGGCCTCCCAAGCATGTGAAGCACACATCCTCTGTGACGCACATCATGTTCAAGTTACACAGTGGGATGCAGAACAAGACAGTCATAACTGCTGTCAGACAAATGTCTGTACTACACACAGGAAATTTGTAGATGAGTCATCTCCATCACCACAGCTTGTAGATGTGTTAGCTCCCAAAACCCTGGGGACACTTATCAAGGGTAGCAGACCTTTTAACAGATTAGGGATGTATGAGTACACTGAATGATGCCATTGTCCTTGTTAGCCTGTTATACATATATGAACCTATGGAGCCATGCACTTATAGTGCTGTACCTTGGTGAAGACATATTTCTTCTGTGATGACATTCTGTCCTGTGCTGTGTCATCTATGGCTTTATTGCTGCTGTGTATTCATAGGGGCCTGCAACAGAATCCTGAAACAGAAACAGAAACAGGTCCATAACACACCTTTCATTGTGTCTGTATACAGCCATTACAACATCATACAACATAAGGTACACAAAATTATGTGGCTTACTCATTACTAATGTCAGCATAGAGTATTTGTCAGTAAACAGTACAAGTGGCATGGAAAAACAAGACTACATTACACAAGCAAATTTTAATTTACATAGTCACCCTGTGCATCAGATACATAGCTTCATTTCTCTGCATCAATGACGAGGATGACAGGGATGTGGAACAGGTATCATCACTTGCACAGGGTGTTGTGTGGGTGTGGATGAGGCCTTGGCTGACCCAAAAGGTTGACAGCATGTTTGTGAGTCAGGAAGGGAAGCAGGCAAGATGGACCAAGGAAATGTGCAGTATGTGTCTGCAGGTGACATGCATTTAACAGTGGTTTATGAGTGAATGCATGCACACAGTCATGCTCACTGCTAGCCCTTTATGTGTGTATGTTGGACACCTTTGAACAATGCATGGTACAGCTGACAGTTCACTTTCTCTGGGCCCAAAGACGGGAACTGCCTCTGCCAGGAGTTCCAGTGGCCATTCCATGACCAAGGTCAGAAGTGGTGCTATTATATGACAGTGACTGCTGTCTGCTGGGATGATGTCTTCCACAGGAATGCCAAGGACCATGAACCTATGGCCTGCCACATCTTGGTGTGGACAACACACTCCCTTCTGTAGCACTGGATGTACTGCAATTATGGGAGCATGATTGTGCATGGCCACATGTACTCTCAGTAGATGAGGTTGCTGACCTACATCCACAAGTCTTACGCGCAACTACAACCAGACATTCCAGCACAGACACTGTCCATTCAAAGACAGATAGTGTGCAATCTGTCTCAGACTACTGTCTTTCCACGGCATCAATTAAATGATCCAGGGTGTCAGCAATGCAGTGGAGGCAGTCATGGATGTCAGACTGTGCTGTATCCATAACCCTAAGCATACATTTGGAGTTCCTTTCAGAATGTGCCTGTGCCTCCATGGCAGTCTGAAACATGCAACAAGTGACCTGTGATGTGATACCTGCAACTGGTACTGGACAGATAGCAGGCTTCCTACAAGCACCCCTATCAATCCACAGGTGTGGAACTTCACCACCTCTCTTGCAATGGCCAGTGTCTACACTCACTAGAGCCATAGTTGCCACACTTTCCTGTTCAATGTCCCAACCCTCTGACTGTACAATATCTGTGGCCTCTGGGGCATGGGTATGTGTGAGCATACTGACTGTGTGTGGTGACAATGAGGGCAGAAGAGGGATGTCAAGCTCTGTGAGAGATTCAGTCACTAAAACCCCCACCTGTACCTAGCTCTGGCGACCATCATCATCAGAGTCTGAAGGGAAACTGACATCATGTTGTGTAGGGGACATAGACCAACCCCCCCCCTTCACCAATGTTAAGAAAGGAAAAAGCAGTACATTAATACCAGTGCTATTATGTTCTGCAGTACTATGTTGCAATATATGTAAAGCTCTATACACTGTTGTCACTATTACAGACCTGTTGAAAACCCAACCTCATATAGTAGGACAAGAGGACATTATTTTTCCCACAAACAGCTGTAGTTACTTGTAAATAAAAACTATTTACACAGCAATCTCATCAGCAATAATGAGGTACATTGTTGACATTTGTGATGACACTGCACACTTGAAACATGTGACAATCTTTAATGTTCTGACAATACTGTCACATCTATCAGTGTGGTCACATCTTCAAAGGATAGGTATGACTCTAATGTGTACAGTCAGAAAATGTCTGTGCAGTTGGCAATCATGCCGACAGTACAGAAATCCAGGCAGCAGGTCTGGGATGACACTTTAGGGATTACAGTGTTGTAAACCTACATCTATATCTAAACAGTGTTGTGCTTACCAGGAGCAGGAGCAATGCCTTGTTTGATACCTGACAGACCTGTGAAAAGTTGACGTAGTGGTTATGCCAATACTACTGCATGTTGCACCACAATAAAGTAACACAGCCATATATCTCACATTTACAGTACCTACTGTGTCAGTTGTTATACTGGTCAATGACAGTCAAACTGCAGTTAAACTCTCCCCATGTAAAAGTATGTACACCATGACACACTGAAAGCTACAGTATTGCAATGCTGATCAGACTAAGCTTACCTGCACGTTCCTCTGCCTTGGAAACTGTGGCACCCACATCCATGATGTATGGTGTGATGGATGCCTGGGAGCTGTCGTGTGTGGCTAGTGATGCTAGGAATTCCTCAGGGGCTGACAGTTGTTGTTCCACTAAGGCCTTCCACCAGTGACCAATATGAAATAAGAACAAGTGCAGCCTCTGCGAGTACGGCAGCTGCAGGGTCCCAAAGAGAAAGTACACAGAGCAAAAAGTGAGGACCAGCAAACCAGGTACCTTTAGATAACATGTAATACTTTAATAAAAGTATTAGGTTCTTTCAAACAACAGACCGGTTTCGGCAAATATAAAATACAGAGCCTTCTTCAGTATATAACTTTGATGCAGAAAAAGAACCTATATATAAATAATTCAATGAATCATGTGATTAATTACAAATGCTCATTGAGTCCTGGTTTAAAGAGCCCACCAAGTTTAATAATCCATTTCTTCTCCATGGAGTTAAGTAAATCATGACAACCTGATTTATTCATTCTTGTACTCAGAATTTTGTCTATAATGACAAAACTAAAAAATGTATTTTGATGAATTAAAGAGTGTTTATGTAGGGCGCTCGTTTCTCTCCTATTCCTGATATCACTGAGATGCTCAGATTTCAAAGTTTCAATGGTCTCGAAGTTTGACCCACATAAAATGCAGGACAATTGCACTTGGCCAAGTAAATTACCCAATCAGAGGAACAGTTAGCAAAGAATTTTATGTTGTACACCTCTGGGGTATTTTGACTACTAAAGCTTTTGGTTTTGAATAACTTGGTACAATACGTGCAGTGTCCGCAAGGAAAGCATCCCAGTAAAGGTTCACCTGATAGTGTAGTCTGAATAGGATTAATGGTTTTAACCGCAGAATGTTTGTAATGATTAAAAAAAGCAGATAGATTTTTGCCTTTTCGAAAAGAAAAAGAACATCTATTACCAAGAATTTCTTGTAGTTTGGGTTCACATGTTAGTATGTTCCAATTATGTTGGACCATATTGATAAGTGTGTTGGTGTTGCGTCCATAAGGATGTCTTTATGGTGTAAAGATGACAGTTGAGGTTCATTGCAAACAAGTGTAAGGTACTGTATTTAGTTCACAACAAATGTGATGTGAGGCATCTGGGCAGAGTAGTGGAATGAATGACAGTAGATCAGGAAAAGGATTTGGTGGTATTGATCACAGACCGAACTACTGGGAGCAGATTAAGAATACTTTGATATATTTTGAGGGAGAGAGATTTTAGAAACAAATAATTAATGTTTTCACTTATGTTTTAGAGGCCATATGAGGAAAAAGATAGTCTGTGGGAAGGAATTCATAAAAAGGTTATCAGAAAGCTCAAGGAGGTGGAGAGAAATTACCATGGTCAGAGGATAGAGTAACTAGAGTTGGTCTCATGTGAGACCAGAAAAGAGCCAAACAGGAAATGGTACTGATGCAGAATATCCAGGCCATACTAGAGAGTTGTAAAGAGGCCATTCTGAGCAGGAAGGAAATGAAAGATAGAGTGGGGAAGAAGACACTTAGGCAGCAGGTTGCATTGGTTAACTTTACACTGGATGTCCAAAAGTTCTTTTTCAAAGAGAGGGTATGTGTGGCAGAGAATAAATGGGTTACTTAGTCCATGGATAAGGGGCAGTAGCAAAAAAAGGAATGGGCTACTGACGCCATGAGTAAGAGGGATGTAGACCACACTCTAGTCTAGACCTTGTCAAGGCATTTGACACTATTCCCAATGGTGGGATTATTGACAAACTCTCCTAGCTTATCACTGACCCATAGATACCTCGCTGAATTGGAAATTGACTGTCTAGCAGAACCCATACCATTAATATCTGGTGGCATTTCCTTTAGGCAGAAAAATGCACAGGTGGTCACAAGGCTCTAGCCTGGATTCTAAATCCTTTGGAGTATATTTCTGTGACATAAACACTGATATCGACAGAGTTTGACTAACCAAGCTTGCTGATAACTGCAAGCTGGGAACAGTTATCAAATCCCTTTCTGATACTCAAAAATCTCCAACAAGGGCTAAACCAAACAAATGTGTGATGTATTCATGAGCTCACCCTTAACTCCAAGAAATTTATCAGAGTTTATTTTGGTAAATTTAGCATTACTGTATTTGATACAGTCATCACATGCTTGGGTACATATGTTAATAACAGACTGTCTTTTGATCACCATGTCTCTCTGGTGGTTAGAAAATCCATCACAACATCTCTTTAAGGTCCAAAGAAGTTATAATCCCACCTTATTCACCATTTATAATGTCCTTTATTGAACATATTGTACCTTTCAGCATGTACCTCATAAAGCACCTACACCGGCTTGAGAGACCTCACTATTTCCTCATCAAAAGATCTCACATCTCAGCAATCTTAGATAATTTGATAACTAAAAGGTCTATCACTCTACACAATATTGTACAGATTCTTGAGAGCTGAGCTCTGCTTAGACTTCTGTGCTATGAATGGCTCAGCACTCTTTGAACTCCTTCATCTAAGCAGAACAAATGGAAAAGTAAACACATCTTCTAAAGATCAATTCTTACGCTATCACATTAACAAGATCAGATGGCATGACAGATACCTAACCCATTGTATACCCATGAATCCCTTGTTGATCATAACAAAGAATTTAAACAGACAGAAGACTCAAAAGAAAAAATAAGATGCTCTACTATGGAAGATATGAAATGGGAGGAAGTAGCAGCAAGACAAGTTGAAACAAAATGATAAATATTTCTAAACTTGAAAACCCATGGTCCAGATGCAGTACCTAATTCCTGGCTAAAGGTATTAACATCTTTACATAAAGATTTAGCCCTGAGAAATATTACTTATATGCACATCCCGAACAGACAATAGACTGGTTGACAAATGTAAAAATCATACTCCTTAAGGGTGAACATTCAAGCCATCCTAAAAAATCAAGACCGATAATTTGCCTTCTGACAATATATAAAATGTACAGTAATTAATACAGAGTTTATAGTAATCTAGAACAAGAAATCCAATCATGGCAGTAGAGGAAAAAGGTTAAATACCACCTTAACAGAGAACTGCAAACAGGGAAATATTCTAAGCACAGCATATATAGGTTACAAAATATATTTGACAGCATCTCACATTCATGGATTATGGAATGCTTTGATGTATAAGGCACACCCTACATTGATCAGTTTATTGCAGTAACTATGAGGCAACATCAAACTGCTTTGCAGATGAGCAATGATAAAGGGTAAATTATTATCCCAGTAATAAAAGTTTAGAGGGGGAACAGTCCAAGGTGAGTGACCACTGCTCTTGTGTGTTGTCCTTAACTCATTAAGCTATTTACTTGACAGAGTTAGTTATGGTTACAGTGCAACGGGTCTACTTCAGAAGACTGACAAACCAAAAGACTGAATCCCAAAGGACTGCAAATTCAAAATGAAGTAGACCTAGTTCCAAGACATCTCATCTAGTTTTCATAGATAATTTAAAAATCGATAGTTCATGATTACAAAGCAGAACTGCAAATGGTTAAAACTTTGTCAGATGATATAAAATGATATTTGGTCTTGATAAATATACAAAAGCAACATTTGTAACACGAATCCTGCAGCAACAAGCAAATATTAACCTGTGACAGGAATGTGATACAAAGGAACTTGAGTTGGAGCGGGTATATAAATATTTGGAAAAAGATGAAGGGTTGGCAATAAAACATGAACAAATGAGTACACAGTTTAGTAAGAAATATTTCAGAAGATTAAAGCTAATGTTGAAAATTCCCTTGACATCTAGGAATAAAGTGCAAGCCTTAAATCAATTTGCTGTCTCTTTTCTAATTTTGGTGTGATTGATTGACCCCAAACAGCAATGAGTACATTGGACAAGGAAACAAGAAAAATGTCTGGTGATTATCAAATGATATATAAAAAGCACTGCATGCTAATGTTCATAGGTTCATAGGTTCATACTAGGCTATCTGCCCTAGGGCATTTATAAGCCTAGCCAGAGTGTGTTTGGCTATTGCCACCCATTGAATTGAGTTTTCTGTGCCCTTTTTTTAGGTTAGTTTACTGTGCCTCTGTCTAGTAGTGACACAGAAGTAATCCCTGGGTAAACCTATGATCTCCCATCCACTCGTCAAGATTCCTCTTGAAGAGAGACAGTGAGGGGCTCTGCCTAACATGGACTTGGGATTCTATTCCAGAGCAAAGGGAGCCTCTGGGTTATGAATCTGTCCCTCCAGCATGTCCTATTTATTTCTGTGCTGAGGTTCATGTCCTTTGAGCACGTAGCTCTAAGGGATTTGGATTTTCTGAGGTGGAGCAGGTCCATTAAGTCCTGGTTTGACATGGCTTTATACATCAGGCATAGATCGCCTCTAAGTAGGCGGTATGCTACTGAATAGAGCTGGAGTTTCTTTAACCGAGCAGAAAATGGCATCTGTTTGAGTCCCTTTATCCTCTTTTTGAGGTACTTTTGGGGTCTTTCTAGTTGCTGCAGGTGTCAGGTAAGGTACATCCCAAATGGGGCATTGTATTCTATTATGGGCCTTATGAGGGATGAATAAAGGGGCACTATGACCTCCCTTGATCTAGATGTGAATCCTTTCATGATAAGATGGGCTATATAGAAGGTTTTTCTAACCACTTTGGCAATGTGGTTGTCAAAGGAGGGATTACTATCAACTTGGGTCCCCAGGTCCCTAATTACTTCTTCCGTACTTAATGGATTACCACCTATGTGGTAATTTGTGGGTACTTTGTTTTTGCCAAAGGGTATGACTATACATTTTTTGGCATTTAGCTTTAGGCCATGGCTCTGGCACCAGTTATCCGTCTCTGTGAGACCCTTTTGGAGGATGCTTGTGTCAGCTGGAGAGTCAATTATGGTGCCCAATTTGCAGTCGTCTGCAAACTTGGTCAGCCACAGTCCTCCCATGTTAGTCTGTACCTCAGAAAAATATATACCGAACAAGAGGGGTCCCAGGACTGAGCCTTGTGGGACGCCACTTGTAACTGGTTTTGAGTTTGACATGGCTCCAGCAGTTCTGACCATGTGGGTTCTGTCCTTGAGCCAGTTTGAAACCCATCTTATGACATAGGGGTTTATATTTAACCTGGAGAGCTTATCTATTATGCCCGAGTGGGGTATTGTGTCGAAGGCTTTTGTGAGGTCCAGGTAGGCTGTGTGGACTATCTTCCCTTCATTGATGGCCTTGGTGACTGTTTCAAAGAAGTCGACCAGGTTCAAGAGGTAGGATCTGCCCTTAACAAAGCCGAATTGGGTAGGATCTAGTGTCTGTAGGTCCCCAATATTTTTGTTTATGAGTTCAATGATGATCCTTTCCATAGCTTTGCAGAACAGGCTAGTCAGGCTTATGGGGCGATAGTTTCCAGGGTCCGTGGAGGCACCACCTTTGTGGAGTGGGACCACTGTCGCTGTACACCATTCTTTGGGTGCATAACCTGTGGTAAGGCTGAGATTAAATAGCAACTTTACATGAGGGTTTAGCTCTTCTTGGAGTTCATGTAGGACACAACCCGTGACACCGGCAGGTCCCATTGATGCTGTGTTTTTTGCTTTGGAGAGGGCAGCTTTCACCTGAGCATCTGAGATGTTAGGGAGGCTGCACTCTGCTGGGATAGTTGTTTGCTCTTTTGGGGGGGACGGGGGGGGGGGAGTTTGCACTGAATCTGTCTGCCAGGATGTTGGCAATGTCTGTGAGTTCAGTGTATTTGTTGTCGTTTTGGATCAACTCTGAGCATATCTGAAAGTTTCCACACAGGTTCCTAACATAACTATATATATTCTTTAGTCTGAGGAAGGTGTGGGCATCCTCAAAATTGAGTACATGTATTCATTTTCAATCGTGGGACTGCATACTTGTTTGCTGACTTCATTAGATACAAACATAGTGATAGTTCAAAAGCATGAGAAGTGTAAAATAACTTATTTGCTTAGTTTAGCAGAAGCATTTTGGAAAGAAGTGGGGATGAAAATTAAATCAGAAGTACAAGAGAATCAGACAGCATCTGAAAATGTCAAAAAAGAAAGAAAATCAAAAAGGATCAAGAAAAAAATAAAAATAAATAGGAAAAGAGAAACAAAATTAGAAAGCCTGCACATTTAGTGGCAAAATCTCCTAGGACAACTGCATCCAACAGTCATCACAGAGGATGGCTGAGTTTGCCATGCAACATGTTTCCATACCCACTCACAGAATGAACAGTAATGCTGCTTTACAAACTGAAACCAACTTAATACAGTTTAATAACAACTATTCTATTAACGGTTCTGCCAATGGTAATGCAAATCCAGTAAGGTATCACCCCTGTGTCAGTGATGTGCTGGTAATTAAAGACTGGATACTGGATGTTTTTTCCTTTTCCATGCAGGCGCAGCCCCAGGTCTTGGATATTTATGAATACATGGATTAATTGGTTTATAAGTTATTTAAACTAAAAAAGCTATAACTTGAAAATGTATATATATTTTTTGGAGTCCATCAAGGTTTGGAGAGTACCTAAAGGCCTTATGGTGTAGTGCTTTCTGACTGGTATGGATAGCAATTGGCCTTTACAACAGGAGCTGTTGAACTTTTTTGATCAGATGGGCTGTGAGTACATGGAGATTATGGTAAGACACAACTCTAAGCTTACTGACTATTCATTATTAGAGATAAATGAATACTAGTAATGCCCAGTACAAGAATTTTAAAACTGAACATGCTCATGTTTTCACTGCCATTGACCATAAGCTTACAACAATTAGGAATACTAAAATTAAGAAACTGGAAAGGAAAAGGCCAGTGTACCAGCAGGCACAGGTCTATCCACTGCAAAAGAGCTTGCAAACCTGGGGAGCTAGGAAATTTGGTCAATATGACAGCAACTATCAACCTCAGGTCAGTGTTAATAGTGACAATAAGGGATAGAATGGCATGTATAATAACTTAAATACCAACAATGTGCTTGATGACAACCTCCCTTTAGTGAATCCTCCTTTACAGAGATTGGAAAGAATAAGAGACAGGGGTTAGAACAACAACAACCAGTGGGGGAATGGGAGATTACCAATGCCCCTACATCCAAACCATTATACTACAGCTGTTCTGTCTCAACCCCAGTCCCCCTACCAACAACAGAGCAATCAGAACAGGAGGAGGAGATAATGTAGACCTCCACTATGTATGGCAATCTGATTAAGGAGAATTCTGGTAACATGAAAATTTTGGTTAATACTGTGGGGGACTTTAAAATTTATAATTAGGGTATTGTACCACTGGATTTACAATGTGTAGATATATTTTCTAAAAGGTTTTCATTTGTGCTGGATAAGGGAGATGTTCTCTCAAAAACTATTATTGATCTTAAGTTATACCTGAGGAAACTTAACCTCTCTCTGATGGTCAATGATATGCCTAATGTTTACCATACACTTAGAGTAGCCAGTGTTTTTAATCCACTCTTACATCCATCATTGTCATTATTTGAAAAAAAATTGTGAGCTGGATTTAAGGAACAATTTAATTAAGAATAAAAAGATGGGGACCTGTAATTTAATGGAGCATGAACAAGATTTACTGGCTAACCTTACAAGTTAGGACATATGCATTATGACCGCGGAAAAATGGGGAGGCCTTGTAATTATGGACATAGCCAATTATAAAAAGAGGATTTTGTCCATATTACACAGTGAGGCATATATACCATCAAGTGTAAATGAATTGAGAATAGCATATGGCTGAATCAATGCACAAATAAACCATATGTTTATTGAGAATCGAATTGCATGGGATGAATTTAATTTTCTAAATATTGTGACACGAAGAATACCTGCAATGTTTGGTGTCCCAAAAATCCAGAAAAGTATTCAGGATCCCCCCATGAGGCCAATTGTTGATGGGAGGAGATCTATATCGCGTGCTATTGCACGATTCCTTGATACTAAACTGAAATACTTATTGGATAATGAAGATAGCTTGTGTCCTGGCAATTCTTGTGCAAGATAAATAAACTGGAATTTGATATGAATGATATTCTAATTTTACTCAATGAATTACTCATTAATTGACATAAAAGATCTTTATATGGTCATTCCTCATGAGACTGGCATTTTGTAGTTGATGGGCTATCTTGGTAGGAAAGGCTTAGAACAGGACAAAATTAATTTATATGAGGAACTGATGGACTTAATACTTATGAGTAATTTTATTTGGTTTGATGGTAAATATTTCTTGCAGAAGGAGGGAACTGCCATGGGATTACCTGTAGGTTCCTTTTTTGTTAATATTGTTACGTTAGAATGGGAGTATAGATATATTGCTTCTTCTCCTTATAGAACACATCATAAACTTTATTTATGTTTTCTGGATAACATTTTTACCTGAAGGGTCAGGGAAGGGAAATAGGTGAATTTATTGATGATATTAATGGGATATCATGTTTTGTTATTTATCCATAATTTTGATACTGATACTTTATCTTACTTGGATGCTTTGTTAACAAAGGATGTTAGGAACAAACAACACATATCCAAAATATATAGAAAATCTACCTATTCCAACAATTTGTTGCATTTCACTGATTTCCACCCTTATTTCCATACAAAAGTTGTAGTCAAGGGCCAATTGGTACTAGTTGCCTGTATGATCACATTAGAGCAACATTTTGAGGAAGAATGTGGGGATATGAAATGCATATTTCCTCAGTAGGGGTTATCCCAAGATGGTTATTGACAAGATGATTCAGCATGTATGATCACATTAGATCAACATTTTGAGGAAGAATGTGGGGATATGAAATGCATATTTCCTCAGTAGCGGTCATTGACAAGATGATTCAGGAAGTCTCCTATAAGAGAAATATGGAGCATTTTTTACCTTTGCTTAATGGTACCACTGGGGGGCATATTAATAATAACGGGGATGAAGGTAATGATGCTAAGAACAATTCAGTAACCCTTATATTCAGTTGGGACAAGAAAATTATAAGGAATATATTTAAAAATAATTGGATAATTTTAAGGGAAGATAAGGATATCAGAGATAAAATGGGTGAAGCCCCCTCTATTATTTATAAAAGGTGATGTACCCTTAAGAACATTTTTGAAGGGGAGGTGAGTAAACCATGGAGAAATGTGGGCATGTATAGATGTGGTGGGGACTCGCATTGTAAGCATATACTTATGGGTGATAGGTTTGGTATAAAAGGTTATCAACTCAAGATGCCCTTTAAAGCAGACTATAATAGTAGAGCAACAGTATATCAGGCATTGTGTCAACAATGTGAAGGCTTCTATACTGGCAAGACTGCAAGGAGGCTCTGGGAAAGTATAGATGAGCACCTGGATGAAACACGTAAAAATAAAAGTACGACCATGCTGTATAGACATATAACAGAATATCTGGATCATAGCTTCAAGTTCGTGGCCCTAGAGCAAGTAAAACAAGAAGTCCGGGGGGAACCAAGGAAGGTACATTTGGAAATTAAGGAGATCCACTGGCAAACTTTATGGAATGCTTATTGCTAGCCGGGTCTTAATGAACAAGTCAGCATTGCTCTTATTATAAAATTAAAGGCAGTGATAAAATGAAGTATATTTTTGCATGGGATTAATTTTTTTATATGGCCTTTTAAATATTAGTTTGTCCCATATTTGACTGTTCTATTTAATTTAACGCTAAAAATTTAACATATGAGAGGATGGAAAATGCATTTGTTGTGTTTTATAATATAGTAAGGTTTACATAGTTTACATGGCTCTTTAAGGGATAGTAGGTTTTGTGGATGTGTGGTATTAAACTATCTGATAGGCTGTGTACTGATCATATGGTTTTAGAACCACATAAATTTGTAGTTTTAACATTGTTTTAGTATCTGATGACATTTTTGAATGTTCAAAATGAAAGTGCTTGTTTGCATTTATTATTAAAGTGATTTTGGTCCATTTCTATGCTGTGTAACCTTTCCTGTTTCAACCACATGTTGACCAATACTTCTTGGAATGATTAAGGAGAGCTGAATTTAAACCAAAATATGAAAGACTAATAATGGTAGCCTAAAATAGTGGGCTACATACAAAATGGTTTGCATAGTATTTTGAAAAAGTAAGAGAAGGAGGCAAATGCAGGTTCTGTCAAACAGAACTAAAACCAGTTGTGCAGCTCATTGCTAGTTAGGATACAATTATGGTGAGGATCTATATACTGAAAGGCACAGTCATGTGACAAGACTGGTGCACTGAGGATTATGTATAAACTGGGATATAGATGTAATGGAGAATTATTGGAAATATTAACCACAAAGGATTATAGGTGATGATGATGTTTGGATAACACTGATCAACCAATACCAGCAGTTAAAAAATAGATGTAAGCAATGCTTATACTATAGTAAAAAAGAGTAGCATTAATCAGTGAAATAGCTACACCCAGTGATTATAGTACCATATTTACTGTGACATATAAGGTTAAAATATACTAGGATAATGAAATAATAAATAGAACAGTGTAGAAGAAAAAGACTGAGATAGGTCCTAAAGAAGTACGACCAACTGGATTAATAAAAATAAATTTTCAGGCATACTTAAATATGCTTCCAGTTCATGTAAATGTGTATGAACTCCATACAAAAGGAACTCTGAGTACATTGTACTGAGAAGAACACTCCTGGAAAACATCAAAGACTACAGCAATATTAATTTCAAGAACTTTAATTGTACTCTTACTAAGGTATGTGGTCTATTCTTGCCATGGTATTAGAAACCTAAAACATCAGGAGAAATAAAAAAGGGGTAATAATTTCATGTACACCATAGCACCTACTGCATTGCTCAATAAAGATAATATCAGGAAGTTGCATTGCAGAAGTAATCAGTATAGGAAGACATTGTCTGTAGTCTACTTTTAGCTGTTAATGGGCTAATTTTATTATTTCAATTTATTTTCTGCACCAGTGGTATATCTTCATCTGTTTTATCCATTGTTTTAATCATTTTCCTAGTTCAGTTGCCAGTTGGCTCCTTTTTTTCATTAAGAGATTTCCCTGCCAAAGTAACACAATTGCAAATAAGAGGTGGCTATGGAAGTAGAGTCTGATGATGGGCTTGGAATCCCAGCAACTATGAGATCCTGTCAGAATTAAAACATTGTTCTTAGTTGTGTCTTGCATTTTCATTATGATACCAGTTTTGCTTATGCAAATATATTGAATTTTTATAAAGTCAGCTTTATTAAGCCCAAAGGCAATCAATGAGACAAGATGTACAATAACGTTTGAAAACCAGATCAACAATAAAACAGTGAGCTAACAATTAGAAACATTTATTCAACCAGTACAGAGACATGTACCATCTTCTGTTGTTATCATTCGCAGAATAAGTGGATCCCTGGCTCTCCTTAAAATGAGACACACAAGAATGTAATTATGTAGAGATTTTCAAAAATAAACTAAAATAAAATGCATAATAAAAAGAAATGCAGCAACATTTAAGACTACTTGCCTTGACCAGTAAAAAATATCCATTATGTTAATACCGATATTCCGATCTGCAAAAAAAAATGGAGAACTGTATATCCCTATCAACAGTACATCAAACAAAGGGCCATATATTTTTACTAGTGGTGCAGAAACTGCAAGTACAATAATCTGTATCAGACTGATTTCACCCCAATATATGTCTTCTCCAGAGCCCCTATAACACAAAATGTCTAGAGAAAGACTGCCAGTAGTGTAGCTTTCTGAAACATGTGGAATACAAAGCTGTTAAAATTGATCCAGTGTCTCAAAATGATCTACAGCTCCTTGTCAATGAAAGGGTCATGAAATAAGTTTTCCAACTTCATACAGATGTTATGAAAATGAACTCTCAAAGCTAAACATGTACAATTTAAATATCTAAGGGAAGGCCAATATATTTATCTAGTATTTGCATCAATCCCAGGGACAGAAACGCAGGTCGCACAGTGCAGCAATAAGAAATACCCAACTGAAAATGTTGCCACTACTTAAATCTGCCAGATTTTGAACTAGCCTGAAATACTTCCACAATCAGCATTTTGAAGATCATATCACAGAATATACCAATGACAGCTTAACTATTCCAAAGAATAAGTAAACATTCAGTCTATTTGTGGTCACATCAAATGATTTCATAATAAGTTAAACTTGACTGTAAAAATTAAATTCTTGCAACCATTTTATAATCTTCCCCTGAAGACCTCTGGGACCTGAAATCTTTCATGTCATTTTTAACAGGACTTTGTAGTGAAGAGCCTAAAAAAAGAAAACACCACAGTCTTAGGCAATACCCAGCAGAATGAACAGTGATATAACTTTTCCTGCAAATACTAGTTGTCTGCAGATGTCTTCGCATAAATGCAGAATTCAGAAATGGTAATCTGACAAAGAAAGCACCAAAAGCTCACCAGGGAGTTTTAGACTCACATACCATACATATCCTAAAATTAACTTCTGTAGCCCCCCTCTCCACACACACACACACACGCACACACGCGCACACACGCACACACTCACTCACACACAAAAAATGTGCACACGCGCACACACGCACACACATACACAAACTGTCCACCACACACCGCTGGAAATTAAATATACTAATTGCATGGTCATACAACTGAGGAGAAAGGAAAACTCATGAAATTATATTACAGTCCATTGTTGCAGTTTGACTTTAACCACAAGTGGAATTTACCAAAACCAGTGGCATGTGATAAAGGCATGCTGCGACCAAACATACAATGACTCTATATATATATATATATATATATATATATATATATATATATATATATATATATATTTATGTGTGTGTGTATGTATAGACTCTATTTGGGTCTGAGAGTTGTAATTATATATGAAGGACCTGTTACTGCTCTAAGTTTATATACTGCTCATACCAATTAATACCCATACAAGCTTCACTTAGTAAGAAAAAAAACAATAACTTTATCTCTATCAAAAGATAGCCCTCAGAGACCCCCAAATACTTTAAAAGTACCTAAGACTTTGGAAAGGATATGTTCAGGATCTCTGAGCCATGCCACGCAATCATCCATGAGCCACCATAAAGACAGTAATGCATATCTATATATCTATACATTTATATCAATATATATTTTATATATATATATATATATATATATATATATATATATATATATATACATATATCTATATATATATATATATATATATATATATATATATATATATATATATATATATATATGTGTGTGTGTGTATGGGTTCCCTACATTAGAACGAAAGCTTGGAAGATCAACAATGACATCACTGATGCCAGAAGACCGATGGAGCAGATAACCAGCAACTAGAAATCCCAACATGTTTAACGTGTCAGCGTGACTGGGTAAGTGTGCGATAATGAGGGATTTAGGGTTAGGATGTGTGTAAGGTGTGTGTGCGATAGTGAGGGATTTAGGGTTAGGGTGCGTGTAAGGTAAGTGTGCGATAATGAGGGACTTAGGGTTAGGGTGCGGGTAAGGTAAGTGTGCGATAGTGACGGACCTTAGGATTAGGGTTTGGGTTAAGGTTAGTGCATAGATAGTTGTGTGTAAGATGTGGTGTAGGTTTTTAGGTTGTTGGTGTGCTTGTGTTGTGTGTGCGTTGTGTGGAACAGTGAACGTTTTGTTTTGTTAACTGTCAGTATTGTGATTTGTCAGGCATGTGAACTTTCGTGTTTTTGCGGTTCCGTTCTTGTGGTGTCAGTGTTGTGGGTGTCAGTCTAATGTAGTAGACCCATATCTATATATATATATATATATATATATATATATATATATATATATATATATATATATATATCTATATATATATATATATATATATATATATATATATATATATATATATATATCTATATCTATATCTATATATATATATATATATATATATATATATATGTATAAAATGACCCAGTGCCCACAGTATTATATAAGGTTCATGACTCAGTGCCCACAGTACTATATAACGTACATGACCCAGTGCTCACAGTACTATATACAGTATCTGACTTGGGGCCCTCAGTACTATATAACATATATTACCCAGGGCCCACAGTACTATATAACGTACATGACCCAGTGCTCACAGTACTATATAACGTACATGACCCAGTGCTCACAGTCCTATTTATGATATGGTACATGAACCGGGGCCCACAGTACTATATATTGTACATGACCCAGTGCTCACAGTACTATATAAGGTACAAGTCTAAAGTTGTCTATTGCAAGAATAAACAGACATGAGAAGAGATGGCAGCCTTGGTGAGTGCTTCTAATAAGAGGAAATATGAAAGGTATACACTCACTGAAAATCTCTTCAGTAAGAGGGTGGTGGTACAGAATCTTACAGAGAAGAACGGAATTGCCTGTAGTTCTAAAACATTACATATATGCCAAAATATGGTGTCAGAAGTGGAGTCAAAAGATATATTAAAATATACAGAAAGGCATTGATGATGTTTGCAGTGATACTAAGTACTGAAACATAACTGACCTAACCAAAGACTTTCCTACTTATCCTTTATATTCACTTGCTGCATCAGCTGTATTACTTCAAGTTCATAGACAATTACTAGGTTTGCATCAGTCTGCAGATTATTACAAGTCCAGCCAATAACTCAAGGTCTGAGACATACACACACACACACACACACACACACACACACACACACACACACACACACACACACACACACACACACACACACCGTACCTCTCAACTGTACAGTTTTTCATAGAATGTTCACATTTTTGCCTCATATTGTTAATCCAGTTTTCATAAAATTGTGGTTTTCTGGCAAATTAATGACAACTCATTAAAGATTGAAGTCAGAAAATAAAGGCAGACATCTAGGTTTCAGACTTCATACCCTTCAGAAAATTCATGCTAATGTAAAACCTGTTATTCTATCAACTTTCTAAGTTTGTAAGAGCAATATTTAAAAATTGTCGCTATTTTTGGGCCTTTGTCCCATTTTTACTTATGGCTTTGTCCAGATTTCTTGCTCTAAGAGACTGAGAGGTATGACACACACCACACACACACACACACGCACGCACTCATGCACACACCTTTTATTATATTCAGATCCTTGAGAAGGACACACAGCAGGATTTACTGGGCACACAGTATGATTTACTGACAACAATGTATTCTATTCAAGGTGCCTATTTTTAATTTACATATAACCAGGGGCGGCTCATGTTATCGGACTGCAGGACTGCAGCCCTCCCAGGAAAAAGAAGAAAATAAGTGTAGTTGACATTTACATTTCATTTGCCAATATTGCCATTAAAAATATTTTTCTAACCTACACAACACAGTATGACAAGTCCGCAAAGTCCCGGAACTCGAACTGTGCATGCTCGTCGAGTTCTGTTTTTTTTTTTTTTTTTTTTAACACCATAGCAGCATCTAGTATCTGACTGCTGTAAAAGGCAGTCCAGATAAAAGAAAAAGCATCAGTGTGATGCCCATAAGTCTTAGCGGTTTAACCACAACGTAAATTAGGAGGGGGTTCGGACTGCCACGTCCGCAGGCACATACGTGACGTGGATGGCTGGATTGCTACTGATTGGTTCTTGCTATCTTCTCAAAAAAGAGAGCGAGAAACAATCAGTAGCACTAGGACAGTAGTAGTACTGTACTTGTCTTGTTCAAGAGGTTGGGACCATTGGATTCAGTGGCGTTGTCGTTGGTGGTGTTTTACTGCTTGGTCAAAGTTTTTTTTTTTGTCTTGGGCGGCTAAGGGCTTGCACTGACTGCAGTGAGAGAGAGCAGAGAGGAAGACAAGATACATACATACTGAGGTAGGTGCTGGTCTGCTGGAATCGGCTCTGTGCCCTTTTTTTTTTTTTTTTTTTTTTTTTGCTGCAAGCTGCAACTCTTATACACCTGCTGCTGTAAATAACAAACGGTAACCTGAAACAAAACGAAGCACACTAATACCGATTCCGGAATGAAAAATGGCCACACAATGAAGTCCAAAGATAACTCACTTGATTATTAATCAAGTGAGTTATCTTCTCTTTCGGACTTCATGTGGCCATTTTTCCATCCGGAATTGGTATTAGTGTGCTTTGTTTTGTTTTAAGTAGAAAAAGCTATATTCAATGCCTGGACTGTTTCTCCCTCGGCCTCTGCTGAAAATTGGCTCTTGTTGCAAGTCAGACTTTCCTGGTTAATAAATGTTATATAAATAAAAATGACAGGCATTTGAATTTCAGACTTCATATTCTTCAGAAAGTACATGGTAACACAAAACCTTTTATTCTAGCAATTTTCTAAGTTTGTAAGATGGATATTTGAAATTTGTCCCTATTTTTGGACTGTATTCCCCCATTATTGGCTTTGTCCAGGTTTTTTGTGCTAAGGTTGAGAGCTATGGAACTGAATTCACTGAATATGTTTGGGGGCTGTATTCCCCCATTACTGGCTTTGCCCAGGTGATGTTTGCTAAGAGTTTGAGAGCTATGGTGAGAACTGAATTCACTGAATATGTTTGGGGGCTGTATTCCCCCATTATTGGCTTTGTTCAAGTGTTTTGTGCTAAGAGGTTGACAGCTATGGTGAGAATTGAATTCACTAAATGGTAGCCATTTAAGTTTCAGTCTTCCTCTCTTTCACCAAACAGCTGATTTGACATAGTGGTATGATGCTCTGACTGTTTTGCACAGGCTCCTGGGTTTAAGATTTGGCAGTAAAATGCATGGTGGCATCACAGCATTTTATTCTAGCAACTTTCCAACATTATACAAGCAATGTTTAAAATGTGTCCCAGGTTGTTTGGCTTTTGCCCCCCCCCCACAGTAAAGTTTGGCTTTTTCCAGATTTCTTGTGCTGCAAAGTTCAGAGATACAGTTGAATGTTGAATAGCTTTTACAAGGAGCTGAGAGCTGCTGGGAAACAGAAGTTTAGTGCTGCTTTTGCTGAGTCTGCTTGCATTGTTAATAGCACAACCAGTAGTGTACTTGCTTATGATGCAGAAGGCTGTGGGTTCTACTCTCATAGTAGGGAGATGCATTTCTGATACTGTACTGTGTTTTAAAGGGGGTGGATGCTGCAGTCCTTTTTGGCAAATATACCTAGTAACTATGAACCTGTTATCAGTTTGCCATCCATTCCCTATTGCAGTATTACTAGCTTATCATTTTTTTAATGTTGTTGTTGTGTCTTTCGGCTTTTCCCGGTTAGCTGTCGCCACAGCGGAACTCCGGTCCACTAATGATTGGTAGTTTATTTTTACATGCCGAGTTACCAGCCCTGATGCACAACCTTCAACGAAGGTGCACCCATTCACGCATGTCTCCACGCAGAAGATGCTCTAGCTGAGAATCGAACCAGACAGCGTCTTACTGTGAGGCGACAACGCTACCGCAGCACCACCACCTATAGGCAATTTATTCCTCAAGGGCAGCAAGCACTTTACTTGTAGATGAAACAATGAATATAAAGTTGTTTTCTAGCAGCAACCTCTTCATTAGTTACAGATCTCTTTAATGTGGAATTATTTAGATGACTTTTACTTCTTCAGAGATTGTGCATATGTACTGATACTGGTGGACTGTAGACATTTGAGTACACTTTTATGATGGAAATGTTCAGAATTGGGCAGTTTTGTCATTATTGGTGTGTGCATTTTGTTTCATTGTTTACTGGAAAAATGTTCAAAACAATAAATTTAAAATGCCTTCTGACAACTGTACTGTATTGTACAAGGAATATAATTTGATACAATCAGAAAGGTCTATCAAAGAGCACTTGTATGTTTCATGTGCAAGGGGCCTATGATTTGAAAACAGCCCAAAGTTAGTTGTTGTCTGCCACTGGCAAAATGTATTTCTTTGAATGTGGGTTTCAATGCTGTTTCAGTGAATATGAGTTTCAAGGGCAGAGGTGTTTTAATGCTAAGTCTATTTTCGTATATACTGCATTGCTTTGTTTACCAGATGCCTATTAGTGTTTGTGCTGTAAAATGCAAAATAAAACTTTCAAATGAAATCCAAGTCATCGCAGAAGTAAATCAGTATGCACATTACAGTGTTTATGGTAAATGGGGCAAAATAACCAAGGAGTGGGACATTGGAATGGCTGCAGGGGGAAGGCTCGTTTCCACCATGATTTTGTGAGGGGGAGAAGGTCAGCAAACTCAAAGACAGCCCTGGCTAAACTATACATCTCAACTGTCCAGATTTTTGCAGAATTAATAGATTTTTGCTTCTTATTTTTTGTTTGTTCCTCATAAAATTTGTGGTTTTCTGGCAAATCATTTAGGAATGAAGTCACTAAATAATGACAGACATTGAGTTTCAGTCTTCATAACCTTCAGAAAAATGCATGATGAAGCAAGACCTGTTATTCTATCAACTGTCTTAAGTTTATACAAGAGCAATTTTTAGACTGTGTGCATGTTCCCCCAATATATTTGGCCTTGTCCAGATTTCCTGCATTAAGAGGTTGAGCAGTCCTTGCAAATAAATAGCTTTATAGAATTAGGAATATCCAAACCTCTCAACTGTCCCTAATTTTGGTTCAAAATGTTGCTCTTCCCCCTAATAATCCCTCCACAAAATGGCAAATTTGGAAGAAAACATGGAGGGTTTACAATTATAAATAACTGTAATGATCAGAGTTATAGATTACTTTTATTTCAGAAATGCATGTAGATTCCCTTATTTTGTCAGTTGCTCAAGTTAACTGTAGTATTATTAAAAAAGTGTCCCTTCTTTGACAGGTTCCCAGCTGTATTCTGTGGCAGTTTTATATTTTTGCATCATGTTTGGTCCATTTTTTATAAAATTGTGGTTTTCTGGCAAATTAGTGGCAAATCATTAGAGACTGACATTAGAAAATAATGACAGACATTTGAGTTTCAGATTGCATACCCTTCAGAAAGTTCATACTAATGCTAGACCTACTACTATTCTATTATCTTTCTAAGTTTATGAGTGATATTTAAAAAATTGTCCTTAATTTTTGTCCTTTGTCCCACTTCTGTGTATGGCTTTGTCCAGATTTCTTGCTCCAAGGTTGAGAGATATGAGTGTCAGAGCCATCACCATCAGCCAGAGACATTTCAAATTGTGCCATACTTGTTGCACCCCACTCCCCCATGTAGTGACTCTGGATGTGTCCAAGCAAGGCAAAGAGCATTTATGCAGTGTAAGTGTGCAGAATATTCCCCCATCCAAGGTAGACACAAGTACGACAGTGGTTTTTCATCTGTCCTTAATTTTGCAGAATGTTCTGGTTTTCTGTCATAATTTTATACTGATGATTTATACGTCTTATTATTCAGAAAATGCATGCTGTCGCAGTGCCCTGTTACTCTGTGTTTAAGTTGCAATGCTTTAATGACCATCAGGTAAGCTTGTCTGAGATTATAAGATGCAAGTAACCTTTAATAAGCATACTGTTAAATAATTACCAACACTGAAAGCCTTTTTGCTGTTGCCATGCAGAGAATATTTACATAACTAGATAATGTACAAGCCTTAGGTATTGAAATGCATATGACAGTATTTGTAATGAAGAACAGGATTACAGTATTTTCAGAAGCTCATTACATTTGTTGGAGATTTGCAGTCATTTTTGCAGGCTTTACCCGTAAACTAAACAGAATGCCAATCTATCATGTGTGGTCCATAACCTGTGCAGTAATCCTTTAAGCAATTTATCTTGATCTTGTTTCTTGTTTGCTGTTAATTTTGTACTTTGATCATGTTTTCCTCATGAAACAAGTAGATAGTTGTTGTCAGTCAGCAGGTCTTTTTTGGATAATAAGCATTTTTACAAGTGGGGGCATCACAGAGATTGTTACTTTCAGCATGTTACTTGGTACTTTTAGAAAGCTGAATATAAATTATAATTAGAACTGCATTGCAAGGAGAAGCTTGTTTTTTTTATACTTGATTTTGACTGGTATTTCAGTAATGTATTTAAAAAGTAATTTATTTTTTCATGCCTCACAACCTTTTTGTTTCCATCTAGATATTAAGTAAGCTGTCACGTAGCCGATGCATTGAAATGCTTTTTTTCTACTACACTTGATTTTGTCTTGATTGGACTCTCGTAATGACGGTTTTGCACCCAAGGCAGCGTATTTAATTAAAGTTCCAGTTGTTGTGGTTTTAAGCATAGCTCCACCACACCACTTTCTAGTTGACCACACCCCTTCACATTGGCCCCACCCATTCAGCTGTCTCCTGCAGCCCCCCTTTAATTTGAAGTCACCAGCCGCCACTGCATATAACTACTTTGTACTGCTTGTTAGTAAATGTTGTTACTAATGATGCAACAAAAAGCCTTTCAAATTTGCTTAATTCTCCTTGGTTAACCACACATTTCCTGTTTTGTGATGTCACTAAAGTGGTAAATACAAAAACGGTATGATGGATGCAGCAGCAAAGTAGCACTTTAAGGTTTTCACTTATGGACATTTTAAACAGACTGCCAGTATATTCTGAAATTGTGCTACGCATCTTTAAATTGTAATACATTCATCACGTTCCAAACTGTAAAACCACAAAAGTGAGTTTATGAGAGATTTTCCTGAATACAAAGATCCTGTCTAAAACAAGCTTTAAGAAGGAGATTACATAAAATGATATACCACTCATTTTCACAAATAAAAAAAGGAAAATAACATGAGATAGTAAGATGTGTTTCTCTTAATAATAAATGCTGATATAAAAATGTATGGGAATTTTATTTCTGACAATATAAGTTTTACAAATTGAACTTTTGGATCTAATAAAGCTATTTATCACCTTCAAAGAAAGGCTTATGTAGTATGAAAGTGGCAGAGTGTTTATTTTTCTTCTATTATTTTAGTCTAGTGGTGCATTACAATGCTTTGTTGTTTAAATATTTCAGAAAAATGAGAAATACAACCACAGTCAAATGAGAACATAGTAAACGTGGAAATTAAAACTAAATAAAACATTTCAAATAGTAACCGTAAAGGTGAAATGTGATCATTTCTGAGTCCCAAATACAGCCACGGAGAAGCATAAAGCCTTTTAAAGCTATGTAAGTAACATAAAGGGTAGGACCAAAGCATATGCAGAACTAGTGTCCAATGGTATCACACATACACTGACCCCACAGAGATAGCAAACCTGCTAGTGGATAGGTTTGGTGAAAATTTAACTCCCTTAACTCCTCCTAACTTATAAAAAACCTTTCCCCAACCACCCCCACCTACATATCTGAAGAGCAGGTCCAAGCGAAAAAACACAAATTCTATGGAACCAGGCGACATCCCAGGCTGTCTTCTAAACAGGCTAAAACATGAACTAATATCACCACTAAGTACCCTTTTCAATGATAGCCTAACTATATGCTTTGTTCCTGTGAAATGGAGAACAGCAACAGTTATTCCCCTCCACAAAGGTGGCCTAGCAACAGACCTGGGGAATTACAGACCCATAAGCCTGTCCAGTCTCATCTGTAAGGCCATGGAACGTATCCTTATGACCCTCATAAATAAAGACATAGGTGACCTCCAAACACTGAATCCTACCCAAACTGGCTTCATGAAGGGCTAATCCTGCCTGTTAAATCTGGTGGATTTCTTTGAAAACGGGACCAAGGCCATTGACGAGGGCAAATCTGTGCACACAATGGACCTTGACCTAGTAAAATCTTTCGACACAATCCCACATTCAGGCATTACTGATAAACTTAGCAAACTGAATGTAAACCCCTTTATTGTATGATGGGTTGCCAACTAGCTCACAAACCAGACACACACTATCAAAGGGGGTGACTCCACACCAATCAGCAGACCTGTTATGAGTGGGATGCCACAGGGGTCAGTGCTGAACCCCTACTGTTCTCAGAGGTTTAGATCAAAACTAAGGGGGTGTGGCTGACCAAGATTGTAGGCAACTGCAAATTATGTGCAATAATTGAATCTCCAGATGATGCCAGTATACTCCAGGAGGGTCTCACACAAACCAGTCATGGTCTCAGACTGAATGCTAATAAATGCATCATCATTCCCTTCAGCACAAACATTCTCCCTTCAAACTATCATTCAACAAAAATACCCTAACTACTGATGAAGTAGTAAGGGACATGAAATCACATGGTGACTGTGACCTTAACTTCGACTACCATGTGTCTACTGTAGTAAAGAAAGCTTTCTGTGTGGCACACTAGATTAGTAAAGACAACACCTTGGGAGCAAAAGGAGTTATAACTCCCCCATACTCGACAGTTATTTGGCACTTATCCAGCCCATAATTAAATACAACTCCCCATTTGGCATGTGCCATCCTAAACACCTACAGCAATTAGAGAGAGACCTCAGAGGTTTCTAACAAAGAAGATCAAGGGGCTCCAGCTTGTGCCTTACACAAACCAACTAAAGCCCCTGTCACTGTACTCCATATTATATAAACTTTTTAGGGGAGACATATGCCTGACCTACACAGCAATCCAAACCCCAAACCTAATGAACTTGCTGCATATCCATAAATCAAATGAGACTAGGGCTATCTGTTTCAGTAACCCAAATATCACCTGCAACTTGCTGGAGAGACAGATTTATCACCCAGTGACTGCCGCGTCTTTAAAACAGGCTACCAATTCATGTGAAACAGATCACCTCTATGACACTATTCAAGAAAAACTGGATGGGGCAACATAAATTCTTACTGGGGATAGAGCTCACAACCCTCCTGGACATGAGCAGTCATCATTAAATGCAATCTTGGGTATTGACTAGCATTTCTATGGTATTACATTGAGATGAAATGGCTAGGTTTAAAATTACTTCTAGGTCAATAGCCTAGTAATCTCCTATGATCTTATTATCCATATTTCTGTCTCAATATATATATGTATGTATACACACACACACACACACACACACACACATATATATATATATATATATAAATATATATATATATATATATATATATATATATATATATATATATATATATATATATATATATATATATATATATATATATACACACACACACACACACACACACACATATGTATACATATATAATTTCTGTTTGTGTGTGTTTTTGTGCATTTGTGTGTGTATTTATCTCTGCATATGAATGAAGTTTTACATGCTTTACAGCACATTTAGAAGCTAATTCCATATACTTGGGGCAGATGATTAAAATACTCTAATGATGTTCTTTGCTAAATGCTGGTAGAGTACTTGGTGCTCAAAAAGTTGGTGAACACGTAATCATGTAATTCGATTGATAACAAATATCCATAGCTATCTGAATGAAAAAATATCACTAATAGAACTCTCAGTGAACCTTGGAGCATTGCAAGCCCTCCACACCTCCTGAATTTAAATTTACTTACGCTAAGATTGCACAATAATGAAAAGAAGGGAAAACCCCACTTTTTTCTGAAATTGCTATCAGCAATATTTCTTTGCACAGTTCATATTTAAATAAGCTGCTTGTTGAATGAAAGTTTTCAGGAAACACATATTTTAGTGTTTAAGAAATGGATAAACCATGCATTCCTTGGCCTGTTATAATGGTATATGTAGGAGCTAGTCCTTGGTAACTCACAGGTAACCTAGAATCAATCAGAGATCTGCTGGTCATGTTGCTCATCATATTATAGTTACAGAGACCATTGTGGACATTGTTGTGGAGCATTTCCTGCTAGTGAAAATCCTTGTACATCTTGAAACCATTAACTTGGTTCAGTTGATCTTGCCTTACTTTGATTTTAAATATTTATCCTGGAAACATAAGAATTTTTTGACATGCTGCCCCAGTCTGTTCATGTTCATTTCATTGTAACAACGTGCATTGGTGACATTCTCAATCACAACCCCTATATTTCATCACTCCTTTTGCATTCCTTAAAATATAAGTTCAAAGTGTTCTGCATGCACCATAGCATTTAGCTGCATAGACTTTTTGATTCATGAAAGCACTGCACATTTTTCTGAACCATGCAACACAGTTTTTGCAATGTTACGATTATTTTTCAGTGTGATTCTAATATATTCTGTATAATATGTCTCCCTTTCATAAATTTTTCATATAAGCCTGCAATTCTTGATATGTCAAAAAAAATTATTAAGAGTCATGGAGTTCTAAACATTTTTGCAGAGACATTTCACTTGCTACACCTCTACCACTATGCTATTTTTATACAGCAATTGCGAAATTGTACCTCAGAATAAGCGGAATAAGCTAAGATATATTAATTTTTCTCTAAATGTATATTACCCCCTAATCTGCATTTTAATTTGTGATGTTCCAAGGTTCATCATTAAAGACCTCAGAACAACAACTGGAACCCATATGTTATATATTAACTGGGGGCAAATGCATTCTTTTCACAGAACTTACCCTATTAATCAGCAATGCTGACTAACTCTGATTGCAGTGCTGATTTAAATTTATTAACACAGTCCATATGATTTAGTTTTGTAGTGTATAATAAATCTATAATAAACCATTGCAATATGGGTATAAGAGCCTGAGTCCCAGACATTCGAAAACCAGCATCTCACAGCCAGAAACTCAAGTTTCTTTTAGTTTACATGAGTTGTTGGTTACTCTCAAACTGGATGTTTGGAAGTGGTGTGGTAGCCATGCAGAGTGGATCTGTTTCTTCTTACCCAAAATCACAGTCGAATTTGAGCAAGATAAATGTGGCAATCATTGGGAGTGAGTGGAAGGGGAGGACTATGACTAATCATGTCAGGAGGAAATAAGGAAGTAGATTTAGGTTTAGGGCACAGAAGGAGGGGGGTTAATGTTAGGAAATGGAACAGGAATTTTGGGTTAGGATGCAGGAGTTTTAGGTTTTGGGAGGAATTTGTGACTTTACATTTAGGGAGGGCAAAGTGGAGTTTTAGGTTTAGGGAGTGATCAAGGGCTTTAGATTTAGGGAGGGTGGAGTGGAGTTTTAGGTTTAGGGAGTGATCAGGGACTTTAGAATTAAGGAGAGTGGAGTGAAGTTTTAGGTTTAGGGAGTGATCAGGGACTTAAGAATTAAGGAGAGTGGAGTGGAGGTTTAGGTTTAGGCAGCTATCAGGGACCTTTGGGTTAGGGAGGGGGGTGTGTTTTTAGTTTTGGAAACTATCAAGGAATTTAGGTTTAGGGAGCAGGACGGGAGTGTTATTGTGAGGTTTAAGGAGTGAGGATTCAGGTTAGGGTTAGGGACCAAGTGGGTATTTTAGTCTTTGAGGTAGAACTCTCTTTAAACAGTTTGCACCCCCACATTTGGCTGTTGTTCAAAAAACATTAAGCTGCTCAGACAACAACCTTTAAAAAACTGTTCTCTACCCCTGGTCCGTTGCACCATAAATGTTAGTAATATCAAATAATAAAGAAGCATCAATCCAGAGCTGAGCTATTACTATACACACATTCTAATATCCAAACATAGCTGCTGCACAACATTCATTCAAGCGCAGGCAAAAAGGCAAAAGCGTCTTGTTCAGTACAACTGTTCAAACAGTCAGTCAGTTTTCCAACCCTCCCATACATTTCCAATGAACTGGGAGTGATCATCAATAATAATAGTAGTACCTAGAGGTATCCGCGGACATGGGCTGCTCAAAGCCCCCACATTCAACGGAAAACAGAACAAATTTCACACGTTTGAATACAAAGCGCATCAGATCTAGATGGCTACTACTACTTAACATTACCCTTTTTAAAGTTTTTTTCTTTTTTTTTATTTGAAAACAAGGCACGCTGAAGAGCATCTGGAGGTTTTAAGTCAGTTTTTTGACTGATTTTGCTGACTTTGACTTGAGTAAAAGAAAAAGGAAAAAATGTTTGTAAAAAGTTTAAGAGAAATGTTTCCTTTGAAAATAAAAGGAGACTGAAAATGCAAATATATGTCCCATTGAAGGCTTAAGCTGAAGCCAGGACATATTACTATGCATTTTAGGAGGGTTGTATGAGATGGTCAGGCAATTAGAGAGAAGAGTTGGGAGTTATGGAACTTGCCATTTAGAACAAGTGACAGCAAAAAAGTGTGTCATGAGCTACTACTGTGAAGTAACTAATTTTTGAAATATTCATTATTGTAATGTGTCCTTGTTTTATTTTTTTCATTATTTGAGATATGTGCAAGTTATTAATATACCCTTTTGTATCCTTAACAGTTTTAGTCAAATTTGTGAAAACATTTATTTTTTCCATTGTCATTAATTGTTATTTACATTAAACCATCTTTAAAATGTAGTATTTCATTTTTGTTGTATTATATATTCAGTTTTTCTGATGCTAATATCAGAATATTAGTGCATTGAAATATTTTATGTTGGCTCGATTTTCTCACACATTTTTTATCTACCTGTTTAGCCTGAGCACAATTTGGATAGAAAAGGGAAAATATTTCTATTTAGTCTCACAAAATATTGATAGAAATGCTTTTAGATCACTTGAGTACATTAATATATGCATTTTCAATATAAGACTGCGTTATGTTAAATCAAAATAAAAGCTCACTCATTTATAAGTCAGGATAACTGTGAAACAATATTTATGAAATAAATACAAAATGATAAAAAAGATAATTATAAATAAATTACACATGTAAAATATAACCAGAAATACATATTTATTTGCAAGTATGAAACAGACACAGTTAAGTAAATAAATTAATCGTTATTACTGCTAGACAAAAAAAAAAGGTCAAAAACTTTTTTTTCTTGCAGTGCTCTAACTTTTCTTCTAAATTATGCTTATAAATCAGTTGATATACTTACTTGATAATGCAAGTCTCAAATTTTAAAGCAAGAGATTTTAGAAAATGTTGTAATCACCACTCTATCCCATTAAAAATAGTTTTCTTAAGTGTTAATCAGTTTGGCACAGAGAAATGAAGTAAGACATACATATCTTTTTATACAACCATTAGTTGCAAGTAGCCTTGATTAGACATGCACCTGCTGTGACATGGTGGTTCCCAAGAGTTTACCTCTACCCCTGCCCATGCTTTCAACAATGTTATCCAAGTTACACTAACCAGTTAGTGGCTAAAAGCCTGCCAGGAAGGTGATCTTGTCATTTCAGCACAGGATGTGGCAAAAGCCAGACATCCACCATAGCAGTTAGCTGAGGCTGTAGGTTGTATAAGTTGTCTTGATAGTATCACCACCCTCAGACATGAAGCTCTAAATGACTCCAGTCCCACCTACTTGAACTGCTAATGAGCCCTCCTGAGTCCTGACCTTTGATGGAGCAAGTAAGGACCCAAATCAGCAGCACATTGCACTTCTCCATACTCACAGAAGAAAAGAAATAAAAATGTCAGCACACCGAGAGAACAGATGATAAACAAGGTACATGACTAATGATAAAATCACTGTTCAGCCGCAGAGATAGGACAAGCTTCCAAGTTAAAATCTCTGGCAAAAAGTGTTTATCAAACAGATTAAAAATCACAAAATTACAAAATAGCTGTTAGAGGATGAGCTTTCGGCAAACTGCCTTCTTCAGATCCATAAACAGCCTTTAGAGACAGGAGAGTAAGTAGATCTTTTCATCCAATTAAGTTATTACATCATTTCCTGAAGCTTCTACCCTTAAGTAAGGGTTTTAAAGGGACCATACCATTATGTCCAGGCTGCTTATCTGCTCGCCGGTCTGCTATCTACCTCAATTCTATTACCTCAGTTTGATTTTTAATATTCCCACCTCCATTGCTAAAATCCACTTTTTCTAAACAGGAAAATAAGAATTGGTGAGTGAGATGTGTACACACATGACATGCTAAAGCATTTGTTCTAACATCTACTCTGATGCCACCGTACTGCCACAAAATCCTCTCTTTAAATACTCTGTTTGTCTTCCATACATAGAATGCTGTGCAACTGTCACATCTAGCTACATAAATCAAGTGCTTTGTGTTACAGTCCACACATTTGTTAGTGCTATTTTCCCGTTTACTTACAGGATATAAAAATCGATGATTCTTGTCTATGTACGGACAGGCTTCGCATCTATAGCAGGAGAAAGTTCCTTTCTTAGTGGTCAAATTCTTTTTAACATCTTGAGTTGCCTGACAAAGCAACCTCTTTAGAATGGGTTTGTTATTAAAAGTAAATCTTAGATTATCGCCTACTATTGATTTGATTTTGTCATCCATCATTAGACAAGGATCATCAACATCCTGTAAGAAACGGGTATATGGCACTAACCAATATGTGGACTGTAACCCAAAGGACATGATTAATGTAGCTAGATGTGACAGTTGCACAGTACTCTATGTAGGGAAGACAAACAGAGTATTTAAAGAGAGGATTTTGCGGCACTACAGTGGCATCAAACTGGATGTTAGAACAAGTGCATACACATCCCACTCACCAATTCTTATTTTCCTGTTTAGAAAAAGTGGATTTTAGCAATAGAGGTAGGGATATTAAAAATCAAACTGAAGTAATAGAACTGAGGTGGATAGCAGACCTGCAGGCAGATAAGCAGCCTGGACTTAATGGCATGGTCCCTTTAAAGCCCTTACTTAAGGGTAGAAGCCTCAGGAAATGATGTAATAACTTAATTGGATGAAAGGATCTACTTATTCTCCTGTCTCTAAAGGCTGTTCATGGATCAGAAGAAGGCAGTTTGCCAAAAGCACTAGTCCTCTAACAACTATTTTGTAATTTTTGGATTTTAATCTGTTTATTAAATGCTTTCTTGACAGAGATTTTAACTTGGAAGCTTCTCCTATCTCCGAGGTTGAACAGTGATTTTATCATTACTCATGTACCTTGTTTATCATCTGTTCTCTTGGAGAGCTGACATTTTTATTTCTTTGCTTAGATATTTTACATGTACAGCTCACACATAGCAGAAGGAGGTCAAAATAAAACGGAAATATCTGGTGCTAAAGCTAATGTTTCTTTAGCGTCAAGAACTTTTTCAACTGTTTTTAACAGACAGCACAACCCTCTGCAAAAACATGATTTAAAGGATGGTAGTTTACAAGATGCCAATATATGTGAAGAAAAGGAAGATTTAAATGAGATATATAAGGAAGTTGAAAATGCTGCATACAAACTGAAATGTCTTCAGTGGCAATGAATTCACTTCTAAGCCTGTTTACATCACCAGGTGGTTCCTAGAGGCTTAAGAGTGAAATGCTTACCGTCATATGGTAGCACCTATCTGGACCTTTTGAGCAAATGGCAGGATATTAACTTGGAGGCAAGTTTTAAACATCTAAAACTACTGATAGGGTTCTTCCAGCCGATCGAAGAGCAGATTTTATTTACCATTGAGAAATGACAAACTGAGCTAGAGAAATTGACTCTGTCAGGGAGTTTTCTCACTGAACTGGAGATGCTGCAATTTAATTTAACCAATTATGATGACAGAATGAAGAGCCAGAAGGTTAAGAAGTTATTTAGAGACAGACAAGACTTTCTCAATGGGCATGTTTTTCAGTGGCCAAGAAGGAATGACAAAGATGATGTTAATCAGGGAAGAACCAATGATGATGGGAAAATGAATAAGAATTCCATAAGAGATACACGCCCACCCAGGAGAGATTCCACTTTTTCATTGAATGCCATAGAAGAGGGAGCGCAAATACGGGAACATAGAGCAGAGACGGAAATACCTATTGGATCAGGTGCATAAGCTAGTCTTCCTCAGACTGAGGATAATAATAAGGACAAAGAAGTTATGAAAGTAACAGTCCTGTAGATGTCAATGGGGCAGTGCAAACAACCATAGTAAATATACAAATGGATACAAGGCCAAAAGAGAATGCCTCACACTCGCCCATTTTTTTTCAATACTTCCTATACTGGTAAAGCACAGTACAATGTACAGGGCTCATTCCTTCAGTCCGGACAGGAAGATACAGAGGATAATGAATTAAATCAGTCTCTTGTTATCAACTTATTGAACAGTGAATTATCTACTTCTCAGATGGCATTACTCAATAGAGGACTATCATTTATTCCGTCTACTAACTTGAAGCTAAGTGAATTTATCTTGGATTTGAAGTACTTTGGTAGGAATATAAACTTAAAATACGAATTTGGGATGAACCAACATGAAAGCAATATTCACAAGTTTAAGAAGCCTAGTACTTACATTCCATCTTCTCATCCAGTCGTGGAAACTTTTATTAAAGCATGTGAAGATGAGGTTGATAAACTATGCTTAAATAAGAAAATCTCAAAGAATTTTTACAATTTGAATAATGATGAAAGGCAAGCATTTTATGATTTAGTAAAGAATGATAATATTACTGTAAGACTGGCAGACAAAGGAGGAGCCACTGTGATAATGGACAAACAAGATTATAATGCAAAGATGGCAAATATATTGAATGATGAAGATACGTATAAAAAGTTGAATAAATGGGAAATAAAGAATTTTGAACAGGGAGTGGGAGATAGTCTATATGATTTATATATGAATAGACTATTACCTGAAGATCACTATGAATACATGATGGTAGAACACCCTATGATGCCAGTGATCAATGATCTACCAAAAGTGCACAAAGATATGGAAAATCCACCTATGCGCCCAATAGTCTCTGGGAGAGGATGGCTGACAGAGCCTATCTCTATTTATATAGAAGATCAGATGAAAACTGCTCTGACAGGAGCAATCTGGCAATACTTGCATGTGTTTTTGGAGAAGTTTGCTCCCTCTTAAACCTCTGTGTCCTATTCCTTTTGACCCATTAATTCAACACAAGAGACCTCTTTCATTAACACAGCATGTAGCCTCTCCATCTCTCCCTAGAAGATGGTTACTTCTCTCAGATCCATTGTGTGTTGCATGATAGAAGGTCAGTTTAGGGGATGTTGAACATATATAATGGGCGACACTAGATTTCTTCATCTGCAGACTGATGTTCACAGTACATGGACTTGTACAAACAACAACATGTACTTTCCCATATACATACCCCTCACGATGCCAGTACTTGTAGTCCAAGAAAGAGTTTCTTAATTGCCATGATGTCGCAGTTTTATCACACCATGACACTTTCATACATAAAACAAAAGCTAACCTCAAGCAAACCTACCTGTCATCTCTCACAGTTGTACGTCCAGCGCCAGACTGCTACTCTGTCTGGGATACCCAGCTGCTTGCTGAAACACATAGACATATTCTATTAGCTAGTTGTTTCTGTACATGTTTGCTGTGAAAGGATTGTGTATTTGCTGCATTTAATATACTCTATTTCCTCAACCACAGACTAATACTACACAAATAGTCAAGACTGATTTCTGTTGCATCAAATATTCATCTATCTGTCCTACAAACCACATGTTACTATCATGTTCCTGAGTTCACGTATTTGATTTGCAGCACCTTTGAAGTATGAATTATATTGTCATTGATTACTTGAGACACTGAGCGTTCTGCATGACCACGGCTAGTGGCAGCCATAGACATCCAGCCATAACTGATGACGAGAAATACAACCAGGTACATATCAACAGCCTTAATGTTACTGAAAGGTTCACTGGAGGTCTCTGTAAATGGTTAAAGTCATCAGTTTCAGAGTACATATTGTATCACAAGAATGATAAGGTAAATGTGTGTATCATGATGTGCACTGTGTATATTAAATTATATCCCAGAATCCAGCTGTCTTGATTACCAGAACTTGATGGCAGAAGTAATAACAAAGCTACGATAATGGAACAAGAATTTAAACCAAAGCATATCAAATAAAAAAAATATGAAGATGTCAGCATCTGGACAGAGACATTAAGAATCAGTGCAGAAATTCAAATATTGATTCAGGTGCATATGTGTAGAACAAATTAATTGCCAGTGAATGTACAGTAGATATGAGCAGAATGCCTGTCTTACTTTGCATTATATGGTATATGCCTCATATACTCTGTTGTTTCTATAATGTTCCATAGGTAAACAGCACCATCCCACATGCAACATACTATCTCAGGTTGTAAGAATGAACCAGCGTACTTCAGCTATTTGTAATTCAGTCTTTATCGGTCACAGTGTACAGTGCTTTTTGATATTCAATTTACTTATCACTTTCTGGTCATGAAGAACCATAAATGTCCTAGAAAGTAATTTAAATGCATATGTTACAGAACATTAATATTCATTTTTAAACATTAAAAGCACTTAGTAAACCCTAGATAGTATGTGAACTTAGCACCCCTCAATGAAAAATATCATGTCACATATAAAACTGGCTAGAAATTCACTTGCCAATAGTACCTATTCCTTTCAACTTCTTCCTTCAAGATTTCTGAACAAAGTTAAAAATAATGGTGGAACAAAGACCAGAAATCATGGTCAGTTTGTAAATATTACTCTAACTCCCTAAAAAGGTTATTTGCTCAACAGGTTTTGTATCAACATGCATTTCTTTTGAACAATAAACATAATGAAACAATAATGACTGACATTATTGACTGACTTCTCGTCAGTGGTTTATCAGAAAATCATATGTTTATGAGGGTTGGGTCAAAAGATGCGGAAAAATGAAGAACATCCTGCAAAATCTGGGGCAGGTGAGAGGTATGACAGCGCCACATATTTACCTGCATGCTTACACAATAGGACTTATTTTTATTAGATTAAATCTGAGTATAGAGTAAAATGTTTTAAAAGGAAAAGCACAGATTAAATATGGAACTACAGCACAATGTTATAAAATGAGAAGTATACAGGAATTATTTATAAAATGTCATATTACTCAATCAAATTCTTGTAGGAAAACACCTTGCCTTGCATCCTTCTTGTTTACTTTATAATAGGCTTTAAGAAGGCTGACTGTAGATCTCCTACACTGGAACTTACATACCCCTTATATTTGTCTAGTTCATCCTTGAAGGGGGATACTGTGATTAATGACTGACAATTTTATAGGTTGGGTAGTTTATTCAAATGTCAAAGAAATGATGGATAATGACTTGCTACTACTGTCAATAGCAATTTTAATTTTGATTGTATCAGCAATTATGTTGACCTTCCAAACTAGTATTATCTACACCTAATGTTTAGTCTTTTAAGGTGGGAGGCCCTTAATGCCCTAAAATGGAAAGATAGAGGTTTTATCCCAGGAGATTGCACCAAGTCCTTCAGCCTGTCAGGATAACTCAGATGTTCAAAGCCATAAGCTGGTTTGGTCATGGACCTCTCAACAACCCAAATCAGATTCCAGTATCAAAAAATGTAAGCTCATCCTCAGCTCCAAAGATTGGTCCAACATTTTAAACACAACTGAAGCCACTCTTACTGCAGAATTATTCACTGACACCAAACGAATCCTACAAGTCATCTGTTTCCCACTAATAATTAAACTGTATAAAAACAAGAATGACTGGTTAAACAATGAAAATATTATTTACTAAAACTCAGGAATGAACATGGCGTTCTTGGAAATGTAGCCCAAATAAAGCCGCAAAAACATTGTCTAACTCAAAAACCTCTCAAAGCAAGTTATTAGAAAGAATAAAACACTTCTAATGAAATCAACACAAAACTCTTTATACAACACATGGAAACCGTTGTGGAATGGGGTAAACAGACTAAAACATCACATACATTCTCTCTCTCTCAGACTTCCTATCAGAATTTAACAACCTATCAACAGCCCATCTAATGTAAGCAAGCCACACCCCCAATTCCAGAACCTCCACCTATATTTCTCAATTTAACCTCAGGTATATTAAAATAAAAGCCATAGTTTCAGTTCTCAACGACCTAAAAATTGACAGCCCCCAGTTTGTTGATATATATATATATATATATATATATATATATATATATATATATATATATGAAAAGGGAATGGTACAAGCCTGGTCACTTTGCTTTAAATGGCTAGTTCAGAGTGTAAGAGGAAAGAATTTTAATACCAAAGAGTGGATTAGACAGGATAATGCCAATATCAAGTAAATGATGTAGCGGTAGATTGTGATTTCCAAGATTTAATACCTTTGTCAGGTTGATAAGTATGTTACCTGTGAGTTGCCCTTTGACAAACTCTAGAAAAAAATAATCATTTAGGGTTCACAGCGCTGTTGAAGTGCTCCAACCAGACCCAAATTTACCCTGTTTGCTAGAGAGGAGATTATAGTCTGATATACATTGTGCAATTTGGTTGTGAATAATTTTTACTTGATGTGATCCCTGCAGTAGTAGATCAACTAGAGGTAACTGCTATCAAATTCTGGACCAAAAATAATGTAAACTTCACCAAAGGCCTTCTTTACTACTGTAGTGATGCTATGATCAAAGGAAAGATTTCTGTCTCTAAGTTTTACTGAGAACTTTAATGATGGCTTTTAGTCTGAGTTTTTTCCCTTGATACAGCAAGTGAGAGGAAATATTTGTTTCCTAAATACGCATGGTCTGCCTTTGTTTGCATTGACAACTATTCTTTTTCCATCAGCAGTGATTACAACCAACCCACATTACCATTTTGGTATATTTATGCAGCACTGGGCATTTATCAATAAACTTGGTCATCAAAAGTATACTGACTACTAAAGAAAAATGTTCCTAAAAGTAGAAAACTGAATATGGACCCTCCTGCACCTCACTGGTAACTTTTTTTGGTGTAGGCAGATGGCTACCTATGCTTATCACTATGGATGTTCTTCTGTGTCACTGTTGCAGTATGCAAAACAGAAGGGATTTTCTGCCTAAATCACCCCAATGGGTGGCCAGCATATAAAACCCTAATGATCTTGTACGCACCATACATCACATTTATGCTCTCCACACAGAACATAGGGAATAAAAAGGATGTATGAACGCAACTACCCAGAACTTCTTTGCTGCCGGTTTGAACTCTACTTTTGGTAGTTGGTCTGAATGCCTTGTTGCTGTACTGAATTCTTAGCTACCAGATAAGTGCCACATTGTTTTTTTTTTTTTTCTTTCTCAGTTTTGTATATTTTTTTGCTACCTAGAGTTCATGTCATCAAAGTAAGGAAAATGTCAGTGTAGGAGACAGATTTCCCATAAGGATAGTCACAAACAGTGTCTTTATTGTTTGAGTGCTTCCAATGGCCATAGCTCTTATAGTATCTGTAAGGCATTTGTGTCTAAGACACTCTGAAGTTGTTTGTCTTCCCTGGCCATTTATCTTGAAAACCAACAGCTTGAACAATTAGTCTGGGGTACCGAGGCAGAAACCTTTATCCATGAGATACTCCTGGTAGGTACAAAGAAGGCCAAGAAGTCTCAGATGGATTCTTTAGCTGTCCAGCCTCCAGTGGATGTCACTCTAGAAGCAGCTAATAACCCTGCAGATCAATGGGTATCTACATCAGATTCTTCTGCCATGACGCTGTCAGAGGCCAGTGTGTATTTTTCCTTTTGCACATCCTATGATGCTTTTAAGGCATTTGCACCAGATGGCAAGGACGGTTATGGTTGATTATCTCAGAGGGTCCTAGAGGGATTCCACAGATATTGGTCAGGGAGGAGGTTCCGGGTTCTCTTACTGAATCTTGACAAGAGTTGGAACCTCCAGTATTTGTCCCATCCAAGAAAAGACAAAAACTGAACCATGTTTCAGTCTGTCCTAAGAATCCTCAAAGGGAATGGCAAGAGTTTACTCAGGCTTTGTTTTCTGGCTTGATGGCCCTAAAGGTTCCTCAAGAGGTTTCAGTGCCTGCTCCTCCTTGGATCTCTACCCCTTCTAAACAGCTTAGGGAACCCAATTCCTCAGATGAGTATTCATTGTCTAAAGATGGGTCTTCACAGATGCCACCACCTTTGGCTTGTGGTTATGATGAAGAGTATGTTAGCCCTGAGTCTCTTTTTGAGGAATTGTCCTTTGGAGATGCAATTGCTAGAATGATGGCATACTTTAAGTGGGATTCTTCTCAAGTGTCTGATATTGAGAGAAGATATTATGAGTTGCTTCAGGTGGATACTCCTAAACCACTGGCCGTTCCTCCTGTGTTGGCTGCCTTGTTAGATATGTTCACTGATGCTTCCAAATCTCCTAATTCTCAGCCTCCTGCTTCTAAGAAACCTGATAGGCTCTATAAGGTTCCTGAGGACTGTCAGTTTTTATTTAAATGTCCTTGTGCTAATCCTGCTGTGGTGTCAATCTCTTCTGATAAACCTTTAAAGCTTTTGCCCTCGTCCAAACTTTTGCCTTCTGTTAAGGATAGTAGGGTAGTGGAGTGGATTGGTAAGATAGTTTACACTGCTTCAAATTTGGTCTTTAGAGTTGTTAAATACCACACCTTACAAATATATCTATATCTATCTCTCTCTCTCTCTCTTTCTGTATGTATATATATATATATATATATATATATATATATATAGATATAGATGTACTAAATTGGTTATTTCTGGCCTCCATAATTCTGAAGGCAAATCCTCTGCCTTATCCTTTTTAGGTTCTGCTTTTGAAGTGGCTCGCCACTCTATTAAGAGTAGCTTTTAGGGCTGTGGATTTTGGGTCTATCATGAGGCATTATTCTTGGCTTCTTCTTCAGTCTCTGCCTAAAGAAATAATGTCCAAGTTCTTGGATGCCCCTTTGGATAATAAATATCTTTTAGGATTGCTGCTGCTGAAATGTTTAAGTCTCTTCAAGAGAAGGGCAAAGCCTTGCAGGACCTAAAACACATCTTTGTCTCTCCTATCCCTATATCCCTGAAGAATTATCTTGCTAAATCTGCTTTTGTTCACAGGCAACTGCACCAGACCTCCAAGTGCAGAAAGAGTGGGAGGAAGGACCCTCTTCTAAGGATTCTCAGATTTCTGTGGCCCAAAAGTCTCCTTTATCTGTTTGACAATTTGCCTACCGCCTTCTTTTATACCAAGTTCCTTTGTCCCTTCGACTTTCTCATTGTCTTTCAATTTGGCATCTCATCACTTTAGAGATTTTTCCTTATCTAGATGACCTGTTGCTTCAGGGGCCTTCTCCCAGTCACCTGTTACAGGATCTGAAGTTCACAATCTCTCTTCTTTAAACTCTGGGTTTACTGTCAACTTTCAAAAGTCTGTCCTGACTACCTCTCAGGATCATATGTATCTGGGATGCAGGAATCATACAGTGCCCATGTGGCCTCTCTTCCACCTCCATAGGTTTTGCCAATGACAGTCTTCTTTCAGTCTCTTCTTCCTCGTTCTGTCATGCCAGCCAGGGAGTCTCTTTGGACACTGGGGTTGATGGCCTCTTCTATTACAGTGCTTCCTCTTGTCAGACTGCATATGAGGAAGCTTCAATGGTACCTCAAATCAGTTTGGCTGTAGCATTACTATCCTCTGAATTTCAGTGTACCTGTCCTTCCATGTCTAAAGAAGGAACTTGAGTGATGGATTCAACAGTATGCTCTTAACTCAAGCCGGCCCTTTCAGCCTCTAACCCCTTCTCAAGAACTGTTCACTGATGCCTCAGGCATGGGAATGGGGGGGCTTCTATTGGTTATCTGAAAGTTCAGGGTCTCTGGTCACCCCATCAGCAGTCAGACCATGATAAAATTAAAGAGATGAGATCTGATTCTGTCCCTTCAAGCTTTTTGCCTCATGTTCTCTCCAGACCCATTGAAGGTGTACACAGACAACACTACAGTGATGTGGTATGCAACAAGCAGGGAGACACAAAATCTTACCTCCTCTGCCGGATGGATCTTCAGGCTTGGTAGGTGGTTCTCAGGCATCAGTTAGCTCTTCAGGAAGTATATATTCCTTCAGAGCACAGCCTAGTGGCAGAATCTCTGAGCAGGTCCAAAACACAGCTTATGAATAGATGCTTCAAAGAGACGTCTCTGGACATTGTCCATCAGTGGAGTATTCCTCAAGTAGATCATTTTACCTCCCCTCTGACCAGCCATGGTGTGGAAGATGGACACCCTTTCTATTCCTTGGAAGAGGATGTTTCTTTATGCTTTTCCTTCTCTTCCTCTACTTCCAAGAGTTCTGCATTAGATTCAGCTGGACTAACCGAAAAACATGCTAGTGCCTCCCTTTTGGCCAAAATAACACTGGTTACCCTCTTACTCCATTTGGCCAGGGGCTATCACCACAGTTACCTCACCATTTGGATCACCTTACACAGGACAAGGGGTCTCTCATCAATCCTCACTTGTCCACTCTTCAACTGACACTGTGGTTGATATGTTTATAATCCCTTTCAGGTACCTCTTTTCTGAGGACATGCTCAGGGTTTTGCAGGTGGCAAGTAAACCCCCTACCAGGAAATCTTATTTTTCCAAATGAAAAAGCATTTCTGTCTTGTTCCATGGTCATAGCCAGGACCCTTTTTCAGTGGGGGTTTCGCTGGTCCTCTCTTATTTGTGTGACTTGCTCCAGTTTGGCCTGTCCTACTCTTCTGCTTGTCTGCCCTTGAATCTTCCTTTGACTTCTTATTTTGAAGTCAGATAATTTCTCAAAGGTGTCCAGCATATCAGGCCTCCAAGAAAACATCTTCCTCCTCCTTGAGACTTTAATTTTGTTTTGAAAAAATTGACTCAGGTTCCTTTTGAGCTAGTGTATTCTGCTTCTTTGCAACTTTGTAGATGGAAGATTATTTTAATGCTGGCTATTGGTTCTTTCCAAGCCCTAGGCCCTAATGGCCATTCCTCTTTTATTGTTTTTTTTTCTCATTGGGATGGGGTGTCCTTTTGTACTAATCCTTCTTTTATGCTCAAGGTAGTAACTGAGTTGCCCTTAAATCGGCCATTACACCTCCCTTCCTTTTTTCCTTCTCCTCTGTCTGCTAGTAAGAGGGTCCTGATACCTTGGATTTGCACATACAGCTCGGGTACTTTTTAGATAAAACTAAAGCCATCAGCTTTTTTGTTTCCTTTCATCCCAGGATATTGGGTTTGGCTGTTTCTCAACAAACCATCTCCTCCTGGATACCTAAGGCCATTTCCTTTGTTATTCTTTTCATTGCAAATCTTTGTGTACTTCTGTTAAAGCTCATTCCAGTAGGACTGCTGCCTCTTCTGGTGCCTTCTTCAAGGGGTTGGACACCAATTTCATCCTTGAAGCTGCTACTTGGTCTTCAGTGCATACCTTTACTAAGCATTATAAGTTTGATATGGTTTCTAGAGCCAGAGCAAGTTTTGTTGAAACAATTTTATGTGGGTTTGTTGAGGGGTGTTCTCGGTCTTCCACATCCCATTTTGTTTCTTGAACTTTTTTACTCTCTGTTTTGTTTTGCATAGAGCAACAGTGATATAGAAGGACATAGTACAATTGTGTAAAATCTAACCATTACAGTAGATGCCTTTCTTTTCACTGTTGAAATATTTGCTTCCCTCCCTCTAACCCCCTTTTGTTTGTTCTGGTTTTTGTTTTAGATTCCCATCTTGCTGAGGGTTTCCCATTTTTCTTCTCCATTTTTTCCTTCTTGATATATATGGACTCCTTTGTCCTATGGAGACTGTTCTCTTCTGGGGCAATTCAGTTCTGAGTAGTGGCATTCACATGTCCATTAAAAGCTCTACATTACATGCAGGGAGTATAATTGTGATGTACGGTGCATACACGATCACTAATCTTTTATACAGAGGCAGAATGTTGTGCTGCCCTGGCCAGGAAATCCCTTTAGTTTTGCATACTGCAACAGTAAAGAGAAGGACATCTACTGTTAAGGTAAGATTTTACACAACTGTATTTTCTGCTGAAGAGCCAGGTAGCTATACTGTGCAGCTATGACCTTCTTGAAGAAGGAGACAATGTTCAGTAGCCATGGTCCTCCCTTAATAAAGTCATACTGATATACACATAGGAGTAATAAATTATTAATGCCGTTCTGAATTATTTCCATGATCATGCTCTCCATAGCCTTGCAGATGACACCACTGACACTGATGCACCTGTTGTTTATTGGAACTGCCCTGTATCCACCCTTGTTGAAAGGGACTATTGTGGTCTACTGCCATATCTTACAAATGAAACAAGTTGTGTGACTTGTGCTCAGTAGCATTTCCAGTGGTCTACTAGGTTTTTGTTAGTTCCAGTAAGCAAGCAACCAGAGATACTGTTAAGCCTATGGACCTTTGTTTTTTTCCTTGAATATGGCCACTATAAACTGAATTCAGATGAAATATGAAGATTTGCAGTTTTGTTATTGCAGTTTGTTTTACAAACTGTTTATTAAAACTCACTTTAAATTTACTTGCAAGGATATAACTAATATTTTAGGGTTCATAGTATGGTGTCCCACTTATGTTGAGGGCATTCCAGCATTAGGAACACCCTTATTTTTCCTTATATATCTATAAAAAGTTGTATCTTTATTTTTCAGTCTTTATTGTGAACTGGAATGTATAGGAGGCTTTATTTTTGGATACAGTTTCTGACAGTTTGTTTGTCTAGATTAATCCAGTTTTGTTAGTGACTGAGAGGAATGCTTCATATTGATATTATATTTTTTTATGCTTGTTGAATAGTTTATTTTATTGTTTCACCACTATGGTAATGTGAGCTGTGCCAAAGCCTTCTGTGCTACAACTTTAACATGCTGATTAAAAGAAAGATTTCTATTTTTGAATATGCTAACATGTTTATAGTGCTATCCAGTTTAAGCTGCTTTCCCACAATATATTAGGTCAGAGGACCTACCAATATTCCACATACTTTCATGTCATGGAGGATATAATTAGCAATGCAGTCACTTAGGGTAGTTTTAGTAGTTCAAAACTGTCACTTACTGTCAAAGTAGGCTTATTCATAGAGTAATTTCAGTTCATGCTGGTAGAGATTCCATTTAAGGATAGGATGTTACTAGGCTATTGACATGAGGGTCTTTACAAGCCAAGCCATTAATTCCCAAAATAACACTAGATGAAAGATATCTATGCCCAAGATTTTTCAATCAAAGACTATCCAGGTCCAGGAAAGAAGCAGGCTAAATCCCTGGCAGAACTTTATGGTTTCCCATCCAGTCATCCAATCATCCAAGTTGCACTTAAACAGGGTCATGGAAGTGTTTTGCTTGATATGGACTGGAATCCTATTCCAGAGGAGTAGCAACCTCAAAGAGATGTATTTGTCTCTCTAGCAGGTCCTGTTTATATCACAGGCTAGATTGATGTCCATGGAAAGGGTAACTCTAGTCCCAATTGACTTACGGATGTGCAGCATTTCCATTAGATTTGGGTCAGGGATAGCCCTGTAAGCCAGACATAAGTAGACTCTAAGTATTCTATATGCTACTGAGTGAAGCAACATCAACTTCAGTCTGTCCATATAAGACATGTGCTGGAGATCCTGAATTTTCTTAGCTAGAAATCTCTGAGGTCAGTCAAGTTGCTGCAGATGTCTGGTACGATACATACCAAAGAGAGCATTATATTCAATAACATGCCTGATGCGGAACAAGTACATGAGAATTATAGCTTTTTTTGCTCTTGAGGCGATGCCTTTGCTAATCAGGTGAGTGAAGTAGAATGGCTTCCTCACCACAGTAGACACACGGTGGTCAAAGTTGAGGTCACAGTCAACTTGTGTTCCCAGGTCTCTTACTACTGAATTGGTACTTAGGGTACTATTGTTTATTTTATAATCAGCAGGGACATTGTTTTTACCAAAGGGAACGATGATGCATTTTTTAGCATTTAGTTCAAGACCATGGCTTTGGCACTAAACACTAGTCTGTGTAAGCCCCTTTTCAAGTATGCTGACATTGCTAGGGGATTCACTGGTGGCACCTAATTTACAGTGATCTGCAAACTTGATTAGCCATAGCCCCTTCATTTTGCCCTGAACTTCTAAGAAGTATATGCTAAACAAGAGGAGGCTCAGCACTGACCCTCGTAGGACCCCACTGGTGACAGGTCTGGTGGTAGAGGTAAAGTCTCCCACTTTGACTGAGTGTTGTTGTCAATCTGTCAGCCAGTTTGCAGCCCACCTGATAACGTAGTGTTTGATATCCAACTGGGTTAGCTTGTCTATGATGCCCAGATGTGGGGTAGTGTTGAAGGCCTTTGCCAAGTCAAGGTAGGCTGTGTGCATGGCTTTGCCCTCATCTATGGCTCTGTTCTCATTCTCAAGAAGTCTACCAAGTTTAATAGGCATGACCTGACCTTGACAAAATCAAACTGGGATGGATCCAGGGTTTGGAGTCACCTATATCCTTATTTATGAGGTTCATGATGGTTCATTCCATTGCCTTACAGATGAGGCTGGTTAAACTTATGGGTCTATAGTTACCCACTCTGTTGCCAAGCCACCCTTGTGGAAGGGGATAGCAGTCATTTTTTCCCATTCAGCAGGGACAAAGGCAGTACTCAGTCTGTGGTTAAATACAGTGCCTAATGGAGTAGCTAGCCTGTTTTAGAACATTAAGAATGCAGCCTGGAATGCCATCTGGTCCCATGAAGTCTGTGTTCTTTGCCTTGGAGAGAGCATTGATGACTTGCTCTTTGGAGATGCAGGGAGGAGGAGATGATGAAGACATGGTTTGTGGTAGGCTTAGGGATGATAGTGAGGTGAAATTTTTGCCAAACCTGTCTGCTAGCAGGTTTTCAATTTCCACAGGGTCAGTGTGTGTGTGATGCCATCCACGATTAGTTCAGTGCACATCCGAATCCTACCTTTTAGGCTGCAGACATAGCCAAAGAAAGCCTTATGGTTATCCTTGTCTATGGTTGCCAAACTTTTCTCATAGTTGGTCTTGAGGATTTTACAATATGTTTTATTTGCTTGTTTAGACCGAGGAGGGTGATCTTCCAGTTCTGAGATTTCAATTTTGTTTTTTTAGACAGCATCTTCTTTGGCTTATTGTATAATTTATTACTGCTAGACATCCACTAGGGTGGTTTGTTTTTTCTTGAGAATCTTGCTTTAATCCTGTCAGGCACTGCTGTGTCTATACATTTGTGTACTTGTTTATACAGGACATCAGTGTATACCTTAGTATAGTGTTCAATGCCATCTGTGGAAAATGCAGCTTGGAAGTCGATTATACCTTTCCTTAGGAGGATATAGTTAGCTTAGCCTGACTTTTCCTTTGAAGAGCTCTGGCACTGCTACTACTTCAAAAATGGCTGATTTATGGTTGGATTTAAACTGTGCAAGCCCTACTCTCAAGACATTGCACTGGCAACTCATATTGGTGAGGACCAGTTCTAGAATATATGAGCCCCTTATGGGGTGGTGCACTATTTGTTCCAGGGCATTTGAGTTAGGAAAGTCCAGGAACTTTTGTGTGAGGGAGTTTGGGCTCATATAAGTGTCCCAATTAATGGAAAATAGTTGAAGACTAGGGTGCTTAGGGTATACTTTAATTTTCCCAAGTAGGTCTAAATATGCTGTTTGGGCATCTTGGTTCATGGAAGTTGACCTGTAACTGACAAGGACCTAAAGGAGGGGTCTTACCCACAGTAATTTGGATTTGGAGTAGCTCCATTGAGTTTTCTTGTCTAACCAGTCTAGAGGCATAATTATCTTTAATGAAGACAGATACTCCACCTCCTTTAGTTCTCACACCTTCAATTCGCGGTCTGAAAGTGTGGAAGACATTGTAGCTTTGCAGGGCTAGGGTACTTTCTGTGGCCTTGAACCAGGTTTCTGTGACTGCACAGATGTCAATATCTTCCAGGGAGAGGATTGGTTCCAGAGAGTGCAGTTTCTGATTTAAACTCCTAGCATTTTCCAGCATGACCTTTAGTTTCTTTGTGTTTGATATTTTCACTTAGGAAATTTTGTTGCTGTGACCTTGCCTAAACAATGCATTATGGGGGAGGCAAGTGCCTTAATCAGCAACCAAAAGCCCAGAGATGCTAGTTGAAGATGTTCTCTGGAAAAGCAGCATGGTCTATCTACCATTTGTTCCCAGGCTGTCAGGACCTGGATCCCCTTAGAATGACATCAGAAACTAAGCCAATTATTGAAGTCAATCATTTTCTGTTTCTATTATGGTATCATCTTAGGTAAAGGTAAAATGCTGCTCAAAGTTAGGGATATACCTGCCTGGAGCACATATTTAGAGAGCTCAATCATGTGTCTCTTCATATAGTCCAGAGAGCTACAGCTCAAGTCATTCACACCAACATGAACTATGAAGGAGCTCATAACAGTCTTTGTCATTGAGAGACTTATGTACATGTATGATCTGACAAATCCTTACACCAGACAGGCAGCTGACCATGACCCTCTCTATGGTCAACCTGGTGACTGGACTGTCTGTATGTCTCACTAAAGAGTCACCTATAACTAAACATTTGGAACAGATGTGCATTACCTTAAGGGCTTATTTGGTGAGACATGGGTGCTAGTGTTTTTATGTGTAATGGATACTTCAGGTGTTGAGGTAGGTGTACCATGTTTGTATTTTGGAGGTCTCTGGTGTTGAGATAGGCTTCTGCAGACTACCTTCACATATGAAGGTTTATGGGTTGGGTGCATGTTATGAGTAGGAATCATGGTGTGTGAGCTGAAAACCTGTTTAGTGTTGCTGTTCTGGCCATGAGAGAGCAGTGATTCCAGATTCTTAGTGCAAGACTATCTCTCACAAATTGTACTTGAGTGATTTAGGAGCGAGACATTGTCAGTGTACATGAGGCAGTCTCTACACTACCTCAAAAAACCCATTTAACCAGGCTGGGAGGAGAAACAGAGGGAAACTAACAGTCCATAATGTGAAGTTTGAGCCTGGTATCTCACCAGATAAGAAGAAAAAGATGGGGGTATCAGGCAGGGAGCTATTTTAGGGTGACCAACCTATGGGGTTTACAGTAGGAGGTCTATAAAACAAGGGATCTATAGGTTCTGATGTTAATAGGTTAAGAGGTAAAATCTCTGCTGACTGGTTCACTGAACAGCTGAGAACTATTCAAGAACTTCTCTGCTACACAGCAGCCACTTGTAAGGGAAAATATGTCTACTGGAGCTTTTGCGTCCATAACCACCTAGGGTTACCCCCTCTGCATGGATGTGGAAAATAGTGAGCTACACGCAAACAAGAGCAGAGCAGCTAATGCAAAGAAACCTATGAAAAAGCTCAAACTGAATCCTACACCAGTGAAATAGCTCAAACTGAGCCTTGCACCAATGAAACAGCTCAAACTGAGCCCTGAACCAGTAACCTTCAATTAGATAGTCCTACTGTGCATTCCTGATATGAGGGTATGGTGGGGGGGTCTCCAAAAGACAATGTCCTAATTTTTACTGTCCAATCCTCAAACAGAACTGGATATAGCCAGTCTGAATCCAATCTATACTATGGCCAACAGAAGTGAAACGGAACAACAGAAAAAGGCAGAATATTTTTTTCTTTTAAATTAAATAAGCAACAGTGTGCAAAGCAGCACGGATTTTCTTAAATTAATAGTAGCAACAGAAAAAAACAGCAGAAACAGATATTTTTCTTAAATTAAGTAAAATCAGCAGTTCGTATAAAATGCAAAGTGCAACAAATGCAGTAGTAAAATTGAACTTAGCATTTGTAGTTCTCACAGATGGTTTAGTATGAACAAAGGAGCAGAAGCTGATTGCTAACTCTCTGGAGCCTTTCTAAGACAAGCACCAACCTACAAAAATGTAGACTATAAGTATAAAACAAGAATAAACCAGATAATGCAAAGAAATCTATGAATAATCTCAAACTGAGCCCTGCACCAATGAAATAGCTTGAAGTGAGCCGTGAACCAATAAACTTCAACTAGATAGACCTACAGTATCCTCCTGCCACACGGGTACAGGTCAGGGGGTTTCCAAAAGAAGATGTCCTGGTTTTTAATGTTCAGTCCTCTAACAGAACTGGATTCAGCAGGTTTGAATCCAATTTATACTATGGCCAACAGAAATGCAACGGAACAATAGAAAAAAGGCAGAATACTTCTTTTTTCTTTTAAATTCAATAAGCAACAGTGTACAAAGTGGCAGAGATTTTCTTAAATTAATCGTCACAACAGAATAAAACAGCAGAAAGAGATCTTTTTCTTAAAGTAAGTAAAAGCAGCAGTTGGTGTGAAATACTGTCAAAGTACAACAAATGCAGCAGTAAAAGTGAACTTAACATTTGTAGTTTTCATGGATGGTTTGGTATGAACTGAGGAGCTGACGCTGTTTACCTAACTCTGGAGCCTTTGGGGTGGTTGCTGTATGTGAAGTCTCCTAAAATGGATGCAAGCCATAGAAGGTTGAACTTGTAGATTTTGGTTAATATTAGTTTAATATGAGTTTCTTTAGTCTTATCTCAATAAGAGGACAAGGTAGGTAGGATGGAATAAAAAGAAAACAAGACAGTTAGCATTATATATTATTTCCCTTAGAAAGAATTTTTATGAACTGCTGGAAGAAAGCATTAAGCATATTTTTAGTGACAAAATTGTCAGTCATCTGCAGGATAATTGGGTTTGTCATCAGTTAATATATTAGGGTGGTCTGTTATTGAGATTTATGCTACTTTTATGTCAAGAAGCATGCATTCTAATACCAAGTTACATGATATTCTACATCATTTATGACTACTTGCACAGGAAATATATCTCCATTTGTTGGAAGGTTAAGTTATACAAATTTTAGAATTTTATGAGTAAAAATGGACACTTCTTTGGAATGTACAACAAATATACTGTAAGAAAGTAGCAGGCATTAAGCTGTGAAATACTAGGATTACTTTCTGCTCATTTGAATCATGTTTTATTGGCAATTGAAATCCTTGCAATCTGCAGGATTTGAAAAGCCTGCAAATGATGCATGTTATTATATATGTTGCTGATACTAAACTGAAGTATCCTCGGAATAATTGAGTCTTTAGTTATCAATTTATGATCTATGTTGGTATATCCTTGCTCAAAATGTTTCTTGGGGATGACAATTTTCTTTGCAGAATACATACTCCACAGACAGATGACAACAACTTCCAACAAAGCAGCCTGGAATACCACAAATCTCTCATGTAGATGCAAAATGAGTCTTCCAGTAAGAGACATGAGCTATGTAGCTGGTTGTGGAATCCAAACATTTTATCCCTACAATGAGGTACCGTTTTAAGTCAGCTTTAGTAAATAAAAATCAAATGCCAATAAATAAATAAAATAAGTGTGCCTTTCCTGCTGCTGACTAAAAGAAGTGTAAAACAGACATGCAGCTAGGGTGGGGAGAAGGAAGCAGCTGCCCCAGGCACAAATGTTAGGGAATATAACTGGCAGATGACAGTGGGATGGCATTATAGTACCGTATACTGTTTGTCATTATGGCCAAAGCACTGAAGTGGTTTGTGTGTGATAGTCAAATTGTGCTTACTACATTTGTAGCAAACAGCTTGCTACTGTTTTAGAAGAAGGACGTCTTTTTAAATGTATTTATTTATTTGGTACTTAATTTGAAGAGTAAGTTAGAGCTGAGAACTGGCAAAAAAATTGGGGAACTACACCTCATTGTTGCAGTGCCACACAGCCTTTAAATTGTCCTTGATGGATCCATAATTTTTGACCTAGGATGACAGACCACATTCTTTTTTTCTTTACTTATTCTGGAGAGTATATTCCCTGAACATATGATTTATTAATCATCTATTTCAATTGCATTATCAGTTAAGGCAGGTTGCTTTATCAGTCATTAAATGTCATTTATATTGGCATTATCTTCACTGTTGTATGAGCTGCTTGGCGTTGCAGTATAGTTTGCATATCACAATTAGATGAATGTAAAGCTGATATTCATATTTTTGAAAGATTCAAACAAATAAGTTGCTGCCTTTACTTGTATGACACCACTTTCAGCTATGACATGTGCCATAAAGCACAGCATTAAAAGTTCAATGTAAAACTGACAAATGCCACAAAAGTGATTAGAAATATATTTTATTTTATTAACATATATGAGTTTTGTCTAGTATCTAAAAACATCTATAAAGGTGCATGCCAGGGCTGGAAACTCACATCCATCAAATGTTTTGCAACAGCTGGTCTTTCATCTAAACCTGAAATGCCCTTACCCAAATATTTCATGAACCTTGGGAAAGTACAGTGAGTAAAAATGACACAGCACATTTCTTGGCTGAACATTAAGAGAGAAAAGAAATGATACTGCACATTCTGCATTGAAGTTTATTCTGTTGTCAGCTCTTATAGAGATAAAGCAACAGAGATATGTTAACTATTGTGACATCTTTCCATATATTTTGTCAAATTTCTCCAAAATATCTTATGTGATGACTGTTTAGAAAAATGTGCTGCACAATATATTTACTTCACATTTTCAAATGAATATGTCAAGCCTATTGTGGAAACTTCTGGGATCTGCAGTGTTCCAGTTTAAATGCAACATCATGCATACATATCTAGTATGGACATTTCATTGTAGTGACTGCAGCTCTGAAAAGTTACCTTACACCTCCACACCTCTTCACATGCAGCTTTTTCAAGTGTCTTATTGCTGAATGCAAGCTGTTTAGTTTACATTCATGTGCTAGCACTGTTTAGTTTGTTCTTTTGGTGTTTAATCTGGGTTTAATGATTTGTTTGTTACTGAAATGATTTATTTAATTTCACAGTCATGAGCACGTTTGTGTACAAATTGGCAACATCTTTGAGTTGTACTTTAATAACTTTTTTCCATTTGTAAATTGCAGTACTTTGCTTTGAGCTGTAGAAGTCTCATTTACAGCATGCAATAACTTCTCTATCATTCCTTAGCTATAAAATGCAGCTT